>NW_025937404.1:433587-530872 GCF_000764305.2 Hyalella azteca | reverse complement strand
CCCCCCCCCCCCCACGGGGAGTTGAAGCCTTCAATACGGGGATCGAAGTCTCCATTCTCTTTAGTGTGCACGATAAGAAAGTATTTCATGGGGTTGTAAATTCATTGAAGCGAATTAACAACTCGCCTTATCTTTACAAGGTGATATTATGTTATTATTTGTGAAAGTATTGTAATTATAAAGGCCATATTCATAGACTCTTAACAATAGCAAATTTCTTTAGGATAACATAAGCAATTCGTTCGCTAATAAAAGAATTAGTCAATTAAAAAAAAGCTACATATTTTCTGATGCAAAAATAGCAATTTATTCACTCATCGCAATAGTTATTTTTTCGCTGCTAAGAATAATTTCAAGTTCAATGATATACGCGTCTGCATGACCACGTTAAAAATCTACGGATTTGATTCCCAGTATTTAACTATCTCTCTGTGGCGAAGAATCGCACCAGCATTGAAGTATCCCTCCAGTATGCAGGTATCTCTTCAGTATTTAAGTATCCCTCCAGTATGCAAGTATCTCTCCAGTATTTAAGTATCCCTCCAGTATGCAAGTATCTCTTCAGTGTTCAAGTATCCCTCCAGTTTTCAAGTGTCTCTCATTTATTCAAGTATCTATCCAGTATGCTAGTATGAAAGTATCTCTTCAGTATTCAAGTATCCCTCCAGTTTTTAAGTATCTCTCCAGTATTCAAGTATCCCATCAGTATTCAAGTATCTCTCCAGTATTCAAGTACCTCTCCAGTATTCAAGTATCCCTCCAGAATGCCAGTATGCAAGTATCTCTTCAGTGTTCAAGTATCCCTCCAGCATTCAAGTATCTCTCCAGTATTCAAGTATCTCTCCAGTATTCAAGTATCCCTCCAGTATTCAAGTATCCCTCCAGTATTCAAGTATCCCTCACGTATTCAAGTATCCCTCCAGTATTCAAGTATCCCTCCAGTATTCAAGTATCCCTCACGTATTCAAGTATCCCTCCACTAATCAAGTATTTCAAATATCTATACAGGATTCAAATTTTTACTCAAGAACTCATCACAATTAAGACTCAACACAACATTACATTAGACTGTATTAGACTCTATTTTAATGAACTGTTTAAAAATGTAGCTTAACATTACTATTGTATTGCACTGTAATGGTCTTAATAATCGCCGTAATCCTTCAATATATACTGATTATTTACTATCATTTTTTTCGATGCTGGAGAAGAACATTTATTGAAGTTCATAACATTTAATAATCGTCTTTTCTTATGGATATATCATGGGAACCGGATAAAAATAGTGAGTATTTATACGCTAAATTAAATAGTCATCCTAACGTTAAATTTAATATTTAATCATACGTAAAATTCAATGGTCATTCATACGTTGTATTCAAATCATGACAAAGCGCGAGTGAGAGATGAACATTTAATGAGATGTATGGACATAAGTTGGTGCCCAAACTTTTGAGGCTGCGAAGCCACTCTAAGTTTCTTCGAAGTGTTTTCGATCAAAGTTAATATTTTCGTCAAAGTTAATTTTTTCGCTCAGGTTGACTTTGTGAGCGAGAAAGTTTAGGAAGTTTAGACCACCGTGGGTCCGATAAGATAACTTGGCTATTCTCTCAACATTTTTCTAAATACATAATTTTTAGCTCATTTTTCTGGACCCGGGAACGGAGGCTGCTTCTAACGAGGCCTCATTAGGCCTGCTATAAATTATGACACTCAGGAAAACAAGTGTGATTTTGTCCAAATTGCAATGTAATTTTTGACCTTACGTGGATCATTCAAACACAGTTTGTCATGCATGCCAAAAATGGCATATCAGTGATACGTTGGGAAAGCTTGTCACTATTTTGGCAATTTGCCGCTATAATTTTTCTGTGTGTAGGAAGGCCTAAGTCCATCATTATAATTTTTGCTCTAACAAGGCAGGCTGAAATACTGACGATGTCTTTATACCGACCATAAATTTACTGACAAATAACCTAACGCCTGCCGCCGTATTTAAAGGCGAATATAAATATCCGATTTATTTCATGAAAATGTTTACGTTGGTGACGATAAACATCGAAATTAATGAATTGTCGAGCAAAGTAATCCATTTTAGTGACTGTATACAATTATATAATTTTTTGACGTAGTAAATGAAATAAAAGGTTATAAAGTTGTTGAAGTAAAACCAAAAAATAACGAAAAAATGATAGAACAAAAAAAATTAGGGAAGGACCCTGAGAAGGAAAAGTTAATAAAAGGAAGAAAATAACACTTATACTTTGTACGTTTATTCAATAGAATCCCGTGCATTCGTAAATTACCAATCTAAATGCCAATAGAAGTAATTTTATGAACCAATCAGTGTTCAGTAACCGCAACATAACTTGCGACGATCGCAGAGAGCGCTTTGGATGGGTAGCTGTATCATTAAAACAACAGCTGAAGCTTCAACAACAGCAATAACAGCTTACGAAACATTTTTAATTGTGACAACAGCCGCTGCAACATCCGCAACATCGCTGCAAAAAAGCTTTTAAAATGTGTATAGGAACGACAACAGCTCATGCAACATCCGTAACAACAACAACAGCTCATGCAACATCCGCAACAACAACAACAGCTCATGCAACATCCGCAACAACAACAACAGCTCATGCAACATCCGCAACAGCAACAACAGCTCATGCAACATCCGTAACAGCAACAACAGCTCATGCAACATCCGCAACAGCAACAACAGCTCATGCAACATCCGCAACAGTAACAACAGCTGGGCCGGGGCCTCAGTTGACGGAAATAACAAGGCTTGGCTTGCGTTTCAGCCAAAGACAACCCAGCTGCCTCCGGTGACTGGCTGAGCAAGCGGGAGAAAAAACAATTGACAATGTCGCACTCAGACAGTGATTGGTTATGTCACACCAAGAGAAATTAATGAGTTATGTTGTCCACTTTTTTATATACATGTTGAACGTAGCACAGATACGCTATTTGCCGAGTTTCTCCTACACGAGGAAAAAAAGTGAATCGCTATTTGGACAAAGTCTCATTTATTTTTCTGAGTGCATGCACTTCATAGTGATTGTATATGAGTTTGTGTTGTGTGGTATGAATGATGCATAGGATCTTTGTTATGTAATAGTTCAGCGATTATGTTAATATAATAATTCATACATTTTGTTTTCGAATTCTAATTCAAGTTTGAATGTAGAACTGTGCGTACAAATTACTCGAAAATAAATAAAAAATTGCTCTTCTGATAATTTCATTGTTGTCAAAATTTGAAATTTTTGATCATGAGAAATTAATCTTAAAAAATTTAACGTTCTTGCTTGCGTTACTAGTTTGTAATAGAGAAATTATTTTCTTCAAACAATATAAATAACTTGGTTAAATTCTAGCTACAATTTATTACCATTCCTCAAATGTGTCCCTCAAAATAATACTCACAACAGCCTCATATCGTTAGATTTATATGGCCTTGGTTGCATCGTGTTGTGCAACCCAAAGAATATATATTTTTTGTCAGTTGACACCCTCTTACAATTGAATTTATTGTAACCTTTGATTTTCACACACGAATTTGCCTGAGTGTCTCAATTTTGTACAACTGGTGAGTTGGAAATAGCATTCTAAAGCTTCCGTAGGAATAACATTGCATCTCCTGGGCGAAAGCATTGCTGGTGATCAAGAATTCCACTTCGGTTATCCATACAGCAATACCATTACTTATGGAGTACTTGTTGCTCGAATACCATTGAGTTGAGTATTGAGTAAGAATACCATTAAGTTGAGTATTGAGTAAGAATACCATTGAGTTGAGGAGTATTGAGTAAGAATACCATTAAGTTGAGTATTGAGTAAGAATACCATTGGGTTTAGTATTGAGTAAGAATACCATTAAGTTGAGGTATTAAGTAAGAATACCATTGAGTTGAGTATTGAGTAAGAATACCATTAAGTTGAGTATTGATTCAGAATACCATCTAGATGTGTATTAAGTAAGAATACCATTGAGTTGAGTATTGAGTAAGAATACCATTAAGTTGAGTATTGAGTAAGAATACCATTGAGTTTAGTATCTGTCTCTTATACACATCTAGATGTGTATAAGAGACAGGTATTGAGTAAGAATACCATTAAGTTGAGTATTGAGTAAGAATACCATTGAGTTGAGTATTGAGTAAGAATACCATTGAGTTGAGTATTGAGTAAGAATACCATTGAGTTGAGTATTGAGTAAGAATACCATTGAATTATGAACGCGCTTATTCTCGGTAACCTGTATCTCTAGTGAACATCTAATGGATAATTGAAAAGTTGGACTTGGTAAGAATATAATTAGGTTCTAAAAACCGAAAATATCTAATCATTGATTAAAAACTTTACATGAAAGACATACAAATCAATCCAGGAACGCTTACAATTGTATTAAAAGAGCAATGCAAATTCATTAAATTTGATGGCCAAAAACACAAGCCTAATTCCAGGTACGCATAACATTACGCACGCAAAAATTAACGGCATACTAACAATTTCAGGAACGAATGTTATTGTTTTCAGAGTGCTAATTCCTCTCGAACTTGGGAAGAAAAATTTTCAATAGACTTATTTCCATGGCTTCCGTGGCAGAATTTTTAGTCAGTCATGAAAGGAAGAGCTAAATTCGCTCAAAAACGCCAGTCTGAGGAAGAGAGCAGAGCTTCCTTCTTCTTATCGTCCATCCTCCTTAACACCTCCAACCACCTACGATGACGTCATTACAAACGTGTCTCGTCATTGGCTGTTTCTGGTGACGTCACGACCATTGCGTCTGCTCATTGGCTGTCACCCTCTGACATATGAGATACCGGCATCTGATTGGTCGACTCTGCCCTGACGTCAGCGTTAGGGGACCTCTAATGGAATTCTAATGCGATTAAATTCGCTCTATTGCAATGACTGGACCTGTTTTGTTTAATTCTAACTTAATTATTTGTATACATGACGATAATTGTGTTTGCGTATTCAAACATTAAGCAAATATTCTTCTATTAGATTTAACATCGTTCCCTTATTCTTCATAAGTAAGGCCGCAGACTGCAGATAGTATAAGGGCCTTGTACTCATAAACTCTCACGGCATCGTAAGTCCAGCGGCAAATCATCATTCAGAATTTAAATTGGACCAGCAGATAAAAAAGGGACACTCGAACTCGTGGTCATCGTAAAAATTACGGGCACTTTGAGAGCCTTTGAGTCGAGAGCGTTGAGGTGAGCAGTGGTTGGCTGAGTACTGCTGAGGTCACGGGTGAGCGGTGCTGTGATTGGCTGAGTACTGCTGAGGTCACGGGTGAGCGGTGCTGTGATTGGTTGAGCACTGCTGAGGTAACGGGTGAACGGTGCTGTGATTGGACGAGCACTGCTGAAGTAACGGGTGCTGAGCTCAGCTGAAGTCACGGGTGAGCAGCGCGGTGATTGGCTGAGCCTAGCAGAGGTCAGATGTAAACGGTGTGACGATTGGCTGAGGTCACGGGTGAGCGGCACGGTGATTGGCTAGCGCAACATTATGCCAACAGGTGTCAACTTGTAGCGTGACTATGTGGTACGCATGTTCCTAGAGCTGTGTATTTGGCGATAATATTATAATAGCTACCAAAAAATATGGAAATAATATTGCTATAGGGACGCATTCAAGCAAAAATAAAAAGTCTTCTTCATACCTGCGTTGGTCAGTGCGATCGAACAGTTCATTCCGCTAACCATAGTGAATAAGTACAATGTTCGTGAGTAACGTGAAATGGGAGATTTGGACCATTTTTAGTGCTTACTTTTTTGTGATACAAATATTCACATATTAAATATACATGATATATATCTCTCGATTGCATTTGAAGGTTATCTAATGGTACTTCAAGTGCCATTACTACAATTTTTGTGTTAATGGCTCATGAAGTACCATGGCACAAGTCACCCCGCCAATAGTAAAAGTCACCCTGTTTTACCGTATCCTGAGAAGCGCAAACAACACTGAAATTATTAATGGTGTTGAGACGTGTAACGGATTATTACTAAGACTATTACCGATGATGAGTTCCGGTCTTATACTGAGACTCCAGGAACGAACGAATGAACCAAAATAATATATAATAATGAATTAAATTGAACTGAACATGAATGTCGCATTAGTTGGCACGAAAAAATCTAACAATTAGAATACTTCTTAAATATTCACACACAAAATATACACGCATGAAAATGCATAGCTAACTTAAAACTTAACATACCGTTTTAATTTCCGTTTTTGCACAAGATGAAACTTACACATCGGCGGCAAACTGACGACTAAACAAGCTTTCGCAATCCGGCCAATTAGGTCACGTCAAAGTCTCCCTGATTACATAGATATATAATACACAGCCTATTAAATCCCTAACAATATTAGTTGTCTGCCAAGCACTACATGTGTCTGTCTGCAAAGCACTGCATGTGCTTGTCTGCCAAACATTTAAACAAGGCCTTGTGCGGTCCACATAAGATCTCCTGTAAGAACTCCCTTAAGAACCTCCCCCTCCGTAACAAGACCTTCTGATGGCATGTAAGAACCTCCGTAAAAAGCGTAGCTCGCTACAAACTGCAACGCAAGCGCTTGTAACGTCCCCGCATTGTCTCGGTATTGGCTCGTGACTAGCGAGCGTGGGAGAGATGGCCAATCACTTCCAATTAAAGGGCGGTGCAGCATGGTGGCAGACAACGCTCCAGGGCAGGCAATGCTCCAGGGCAGGCAATGCTCCAGGGCAGGCAATGCTCCAAGGCAGGCAATGCTCCAAGGCAGGCAATGCTCTAGGGCAGGCAATGCTCCAGGGCAGGCAATGCTCAGAAAATAGGGTAGTTACCGTGGGCACTGGGACAGAATTACATTTTGGAGAAAATAGGGTAGTTACCGTGGGCACTGGGACAGAATTACATTTTGGAGAAAATAGGGTAGTTACCGTGGGCACTGGGACAGAATTTCATTTCGGCGAAAATAAGGTAGTTATCGTGGGCCAAGGGACACACGATTACACACTATTACAGGTGGGCGAATACAGGGTAGTTATCGTGACCAGTGAGACACACTGTTTAAGTTGAGAGCAAATAGTATAGTTACCGTAGGCACTCAGACATGCGTATTAAACGTAAGACATTTTTTCCTTTTTTTATTAAGGAGTTACGTATGGTTTTCCTGCAATGGTACAGCTGCCAAATCTAAATACGATATTTATCTAAATACGAAATTGTTGGTTCTTGAGAAGTGAGAAATTATTGTTGTTTTTCTACTATTGTATCAGTGGGTGTTCGTAAGAAATGAACTGGTGAAGTATGAACGATAAACTATGAATTCTGATTAGACCTAATTCATCAATGCGTGTAGGTTATAGAAGAAAAAGTATCAAGTTATTATTATCAAGTTATTAAAATGATCTAAAATAATTTGTCAAATGAAGGCTGATTAATGAGAAAAGGATAACCCAGTATTGCCAATACAACCGAGAAAATCTTAACATTTGATTTTAATTTTTGAGTGTAGCGAAGCCAACTAAAATATTTAAGGAAACAGAAGTAAGTTTATTTGGTTGTGTATGGTTTCGCTGAGGAAATAGTATCAGGAAATTTATTATAATTAATTATTAATTTTCTCCGCTGACGACACATGATAAAGAAGACACATAATTCATCAGAATAATATGTGCAGGCACATAATTTATGTGATTATGACACATAATATGTGTAATTTCAGAAGACCCATAGTTTATCAAAATAGTATGTGCAAATCATTTTAGAATAGAGAACTATGCGCAACTGAAATAAAGATCCCATTATTGAATACCTATCCACACTTGCACCAAGTACCTTTACGTAATTTAGTTAAGTACATTTGAACAATAAATAGGAGTTAAGTAGAATTAGATAGTAGCAATTGTTTAGAGTAACATAATAGAGCACTCCGCCCCTTGATCCATTAACTCTACCAAGCTCCCCCGCTGTCAGGGCAACCCAGCCACAATTTACCCCAAACTTGAACGACCTGACATGCCCTTAACTTTATTAAAGCCACAGTGGGAGTGCCCAGGGTACGTACGTGCGTTTGGTGCATGCATAGGGTACGTACGCGCGCTTGGTACGTGCCCAGGGTACGTACGTGAGCTTGGTACGTGCCCAGGGTACGTACGTGAGCTTGGTACGTGCCCAGGGTACGTACGTGCGCTTGGTACGTGCGTAGGGTACGTTGGTGAGCTTGGTACGTGCCCAGGGTACGTACGTGAGCTTGGTACGTGCCCAGGGTACGTACGTGCGCTTGGTACGTGCCCAGGGTACGTACGTGAGCTTGGTACGTGCGTAGGGTACGATGGTGAGCTTGGTGCGTGTTCATGGTACGTACGTGCGATTTTTGCGTACACAAGGCGCGTATCTGGGATTCGTACGTACCAAAAAATGCGAAGGGAGTGACGTGAACAAAAGTAAGTGAGTGTAACGCTGTTGACCCAGTCCATTAATTGCTTCTTCAATCCAAAGCTGAAATATTATGCGTTGCTATTTGTATAAATATGTGGTAAATACCACGACTAAGCCCTTGCTATAGAACTTAAATAAAGCCTTGACTGGGCCCTTGGTTTAGACCTTAAATAAGATCTTGACTGGGCTCTTGGTTTAGACCTTGACTGAGGCTTGAGCTGAGCCTTTGCTTTGGACTCTGACCATTGACCAAAGCCTAAACTGAGCCCTTTTTTCGCATTTTCTCATTCATGGAAAAAAGGCGCTATTGTGCTCGTCATGTCCGTCTGTCCGTCTGTCTGTCTGTCCGTCCGTGACTTCACAATTTCGTCGACGAGAAAATGCGCTCTCTGTCACTCACTGCAGTGAGTACGGAGTTATATTTTTTAGATTCTGACTAAGATCTTGGCGGAGCCCTTGTTTCAGACATTGACTAAATCCTTGATTGAGCCTTTGCTCTAGACCCTGGCCAAGGCCTTAGCTGGGCCTTGGTATGGGTTTTGACTAAGAGCTTGATCGACTCCTTGGTTTAGACACATAGTCCTTGACTGAACCCCTTGAATTACCCTTGAACAAATCCTTGATTGAGCTTTTGGTTCAGACTTTGACTAAGGTCTTGACTTAGCCTATGGTTTGGATTATTACAATGCTTGCTGAGCCCTTGTTTTAGACACTAACCAATGCCTTGGCTACTTGGCTACTTGGCTAATGTCTCCCTCGTCGCTCGTCTGCGATTGGAGCGCAAGACAAATTTGCTCTCGCAGCGCCGGCAGGAAATCTGACAATGGGGGAGTGGCGACCCCGACGGTCGTGGGGCACGCGAATATGCTGCTTCAAGGCAGGAAAGTGCTGCTTTGGGGTAAGATAGGCGGTGATTCAGGGTGAGAAAGGAGGTGCCTTAGAGTAAGAAAGTTACTGCTTTTAGGGTAAGAAGCGAGATACTTAGAGTAATAAGGTGGTGGCTTCAGGGTAGTATAAAGACCAGGGCAATGAGAATGAAGCTGCTTTAGGGTAAGAACTAAATTTTTTAGGGTAAGAACGGGTCTGATTCAAGACAAGAATGGGTCTATTCAGGATAAGACATGAGCTGTTGTATAGGGTAATAAAACGGCGGTCTCAGGGTAAGAAATGGGCTGCTTAAGGGAAGGAAGGAAGCTTCTTTAGGGTAAGAAAGGGTCAGTTTCAGGGTAATAAAGAGACTGCTTTTAGAGCGGATATTTGAGTGTCTTGCGTGGCTCATTAGATTGTCATTAGCTGGCAGGTTCCTTTGCACTAAAATAATTTGCTTTCTGTGAAAAAGGCACTGCTATTTAGAGTACAAATCAAATGATTAATAAACTGATCAGCTGATTAATAAACTGACTGGCAGAATTTTTTTACAGCATATTTGCCGGAAAATTTCGTCATTTAACTGGAAATCATCACTCCCGTTTGAAACTAAAATTTATATTAACTTGAATTACATGTTGTGACTTAAAAAATGTATATTGACTATTGATATAGAGATGAAACAGGGATGATGTTTATTATTCGTGCAGAGGAACGAATAATAAACTAACGATGAAAAAAATGAATGTTGAATGTGAAGAGAATATGGTGTTAATAAAATGTTAAGTGAAGAGAATGTGGAGTGAAGTGAATGTGGAATGAAGTCAATATAAAAAGAAGGGATTGGGGAGTGAAATTAATGGGAAATTTAGGGAATATGAATGTGAGGGAATGTGAAGTGCAGAGAATGTTAAGTGGAGAGAAGGTGAAGTGTTGCTGGCTGGCGGGGTCAGTCATTGGAAGCCAATATTGATGTTCGATGCTCCAACCCAGTATACTGTGTGGCTGTACTGGCGTGTATATTGTGGCGTCATACTGGCTTGTATACTGTGAGGCTGTACTGGAATATATATGGTGAAGCCATCCTGTCGTGTATACTGTGGGGCACAACTGGTATGTATTGTATACTGTAAGGCAACCATAACCATAAAATAACCGTCAAATTCCATTAAAAGGTCATTATATAGTGAGAAGAAAATCATTTAACGTTTGGAAGTCGATCTCCAACGCCCAGAATTGGTAAAATTGTGAATATTATTTAAATGATTTTATTATTAGCAAGGATCAGCCTAAATAACGATGGCACTAATTAATATATATTTAATTAATGACTTTTGGGAAAAATCTCAGTGTCGGAGCGAACTTACTCAGTTTCGAAGTGAAACTTCTCTGTTTGATTGATTTTTTGATTGATCGATTTTTATTCACAAAGGAGCTCTAGTTACAATTCAAAAGAGAAAAAGAAAAACATTTATAAAATAATAGAGACATCCAAGTGAATGCCCATAAGCAGATAAGCTTCGCAGGCAACAGAGGTGATTTAAAACTCTATTCCAATGATAAGTCAAAGAAGTTAAGAGCAACAGAAAGTTTCTAAATTAAACACATACAAGGGAAAAAAACTCAGAAAAAACTGATAACGGGATGTCACTAAAATTAAGCGTAACAAAGCAATATCAATATTACAGTGATTAAAGACGGGTAAAAACTTGAAATATAGAGTCAAAAATATTCAGAACCTGCATGACAAACGAAGTCAAATTAATACTGGTCAATAATAAATTTACGGGATTTCGTTTTTAAAAGTAATTTGGAACAATTTTTTTTAAATCTTCATGAAATTCATTATAATATTTGACGCAGTTAAAAACCGCAGTGTTAATGTAATGTAAACCAACTCATTTTCGGAGTAAATCAGCGCTTTTCGGGGTAAACCAGTCCAGTTTCGGAGTAAGCCTACTTAGTGTGGGAGTAAACCAGCTTAGTTCCTCGTGCAGTTTGTCAGTTCCTAAGTCGCTTGATTTCTGCGGCGCAAGCGAATTTCTGTGACGAGTTTCCAGCTTCTTGGCTCCTGATGCGATCTCCACACAATGTCCGCAGCCTTGGAAACTGCGGCCGCAATGTCCATGGCCTCGGAAACAGGCATTTTGTGGCTCAAAGAATGACCTGAAAATGTCATCGGGGCTGGAATTTTGTTATTTATTATCAATTTTCATAAATGCTTTTGGAGACGAAGAAATTTTTGTCGTCGCTTGATGCATGACTATTAGCATAGTCACTGACGTCATCGGTGCAATTTTTTAGCTGACGTGAGAGGGGCCAGTGGACTAAGCTGCTCAAAATTTTCCACCTGGCATCACAGACGGTCTAAGCCTCAAAAAATAGCTTACGCCTTCAAACTGCTTCGGCCTCCCAGACCTGCAAAGATCCTGGTCCTCTTAGGCTTATATAAAAAAAAGGCATTATGCTTATATAAAAAGAGGCATTTTAAAAATCTAGGTATTGAAACAGCCTATCGAAGAGCCTTATTACAGCCCAGGCCTCCTAGACATCCACAGAACTAGGCCTTCAAGCAGCCTAGGCCTTCAAACAGCCTAGGCCTCCTAGGCTGTTTGCACCTGCAAACGGCGTCAAGAAAGCGTGTCGGAATTACAAAGCCAATAGAGCGGAATTCCTTGGCTCAGTTCTGCGGAATTCTTGTTTGTTGGACGCCAGACGGTTACTGGGAAGTTTTTTTATTAAGAAAGAAACTTAATAATTTAAGAAAGTAACCTGATAAGTTAGGAAAGTAACCTGATCAGTTAAAAAGTAACCTGATAGGTTAAGCAAGTAACCTTGTCTGTGTGATTTTTTAATATTGGGTATTTCTTACAAATAAAAAAAGTTTTACATAGTAAAACGACAACGATTATTCTTCGCGTATTTTAATTTTTATTGTAAATTTTCACATGTAGACGATTCAAATAGATTTCTGCTGGTCTTCATATAGATTAATTTTGTCGAGAGAGAGATTGAATCTTAAAAAAAATCCATGGAGTTTCTAGAACCTTATTATCTGTTTTATCAACTCTTATCGTTCTCCAAATATCAACATTATTTGACGTTTTTCTTTCAATAGTAAATAACACTTGTGTCAATCCGTTTTTAATTGACATGATACCACGAATACTTTACAAGCAACAACTAAGTGGCTGTTATTAATATTGGGTATTGCTAGCTGTAAATTTATTAACTATATGACTTCATTTGATACTTAGAATTCAATTCACTAAGTCGCTGGTGGCCGACGTGTGATTGGCGCCGAAGGCGGTGGGTGCATCAGCGTGGCCATGGGCGATGACCAAAACAAACCCGGCAACGTGTTATAACTCGCAGGCATTGTGTACTGTTACTACAATTATAATAATCTATAAATGCATAATATTAATTATAATAATATTAATACCTTTGTCCTTATTAACTGAGCTCATTGCTAGGCAGTGATCGGCATTGCTCAACGGCGTGCCTTGAGCTAAAGTTGTTCAAACATGGTTCACCGCAGAAATTTTTTACGCACGTACTATCCGTGCGCAAAAATTTTTGCATATTGCAATATACTTTTTAACATGCGGCATCATGTTTATAACATACTTCATAACACGTCTATTGGGTATTCATAACACGTCTTAATATATAATATGTAGTAATTTATTTCTATGGTACCATACACCATAACACAGTTTTTAGATCGTCCACACAGTACCATACTTTATAACATATTTTATTTATTCTTCATTACAAACTCAATAAGCCCGTCGTGGTCAAAATTCAGTGAAACAGTTAGAAACTTCTACATGAGATAGTTCACTTTCAGTTATTATATAAATAATACATACAAAATATAAAAAATATAAAAATTTCCAATCAACCAGAGTTGGCATGGTCAGTAAAGCTATCCTCCATTAAATAGATTAACGGGCAGTGCATAAAAATATTCCCGTTGATTAAAAGTTTCACGTGCAACACAAGAACTATTCCCTGTAATTAGAGACTAAAGTGACGAAGACGAAATTTGTTCCAGTACATTAATGGACTTGTTGATTGAAATATCTCAATTAAATGGAAATTAGAGCTGCGGTCACAGCTGTTTTTGAAGTTCCGCGACACGCCGCTTTTAATGAAGTCATTACATAACCATTAAAGCTCGACGGCTCTTCGAAAAAGTGCAATTTCCCCAGGTTTACATGCGATTCAACAGCTATCAACATGAAAACTACTACATATGTTAGAAAATTTAGGTGCGTGTGTTTTTTATGTCTTTATTACAAGCCAGGAGCTAAAATAAAATTGAAAGTTTGAAAATTGAAGAGTTTGAGTAAATTTATATTCTGTCCGTAAGATTGCAGTTCGCCCTCAAATTTGCTTACGCAAATTTATGACTTATTGATGGGTCTCTACAAGGAAATAACCACAAAGTGTAGATAAATGCATCAAATAAAATTCCTTATAAACTTCATATATATACTTTTGTCAACAAGGCATATTCCCAAACCTGTTTAACAATTGATTTCCTAATAGAAGGAAGCGTAGAATAATTGCAACACAGCCCCATTAAGCAGATACATTTTATTTTTTAACTCCAGTGAATAAATTTTACGAGTGAATATAACGAACTATTTTATGAAGAAGTGTTTTATGTAATGGTGAAGCCAATGCCATTTTATTTTTTAACTCAACGAATAAATTTTACGAGTGAATACAACGAAATATTTTATGGAGAAGAGTTTATAAAATAACATAAAAGCACCCACACACTCACCCTTGCGATGCAGGCATTTGTTCCCCCAGGCAAATGACTTTGAGCTCCAAGCTGCGTCATAAGAGCACTAAGGAGCCATAGCTGCAAACTGATGGTCCGATGCGCCTGATTTACTGCAAGTCGATGCAACAAATTTGCTACACGCCTGCCCCCACCACCACACAACGCTTCACCCCCAGCTTCATCTTCACTTTTGCTTCACCTCCACCCTCGTTCCTCCTTACCCCTGACCCCACCCATAGCTTCATTCTTATCCTCGCTTCATCATTATCCCCACCCTACCCATTGCTGCTTAACCCCCATCCATCGCTTCATCCCCATCCTAGCTTCATCATCACCCTAATGCTCACTTTGAGGAAAACGCATAACTTGAAATTTTACCACATTTTATATAAATATATATATATTATAGTATGGCAATTTAAAGCAAACAATTATAACGATATTTTTAAATCTAAATCAGAACACATTTCATAACAGTAACGCAAAGATAACAAATAACCTGATATTATTGACAATATTTTAACGTCGTAAGTTAGCGCATTTTCTTTTAGAATTCCTTTGATAACAAATAAATATGCGTTTGAATTTTTTTTAATAAAACACTTCTTTAGAGGCGAGTGGCTCCGATGTTACACATCTACAATGAACTTCTTATTTATTTTTGAATATTTAAGAAAAAATTAATTTTAAATTTTTTTATATAAAAATAATTTTAATTTTCACAATTATTTATTCTGACAATTAATTCATGCATTGTCTCCAACTTTACGCAAGCGTGCAAAATTTCAGATCGATTGGACAAGTAGAAGTGTGTTAAATATCGATTATAAAATTTGTAGCAGACAAACAAACAACAAGAAGTGAAATTAAAGAGAAGTGTTGTAAAAACACTGCCACGTGAATAATAGGCGAGTTATCCCTGGGATTTCCGTGCTGTCTTCTGCCATGTAATTGATTGTCGTCGCCGAGTATCAATCAATTATAGCCCGGACGCTGCATTGTCACCAGCTTTCCTATCCAAGCCCATGCAAGCCTTTATAGCCAAACCCTTAATTAGGCCTATAATTGTGCCCGTAATTAGGCCTTTAATTAGGTCTTTGATTATATCTTTAATTAATTTCGCCCTCAAGGGCATTGAGGGAGTCAATACGGAGGTTCTTATCCTTGTGTGCTTCCCTCGGTCCCGTCATGGTGCTGCTTGTCGGTCTTCATGGGCGTATTATGGGCGTGTTATAGTGTGATACCAGCATGTTATGTGTCTTATCGAGCGTTATTGGTGTGTTACAGCTGTGTTTTCGGTGTGCTATCGATGTTTTATCTGCGCATCATCAGTGCTTTATCTGCGCGTCTCATAATGCGCTTGTACTGTATACGGGGCCAGTAGTGGCAGCCAGTACTAGTTTCACACACTATAACAGCCACTAATTATCATGCTACTGGCCTCGTCTAAAGGGCTACTGGGGTAGAAGGTAGCGTGTATACAAGGAGCCAGTAGTACCTAATAAATTGGCGGTTATTACTTTAAAAAGTTAGTTGTACTGGCCGCCATCACAGTGCAAATTGTCACTGCCACTGATCGCTCGCTGCAAATGGCAACTGCCACTGAACTGCCTGACACTCGCTTCTAATTGCCGCTGCCACTGAACTGCCTGACACTCGCTTTAAATTGCCACTGCCACTGAACTGCCTGACACTCGCTTCTAATTGCCGCTGCCACTGAACTGCCTGACACTCGCTTCTAATTGCCGCTGCCACTGAACTGCCTGACACTTGCTTCTAATTGCCACTGCCACTGAACTGCCTGGCATTCGCTTCTAATTGCCACTGCCACTGAACTGCCTGACACTCGCTTCTAATTGCCACTGCCACTGAACTGCCTGGCACTCGCTTCTAATTGCCACTGCCACTGAACTGCCTGACACTCGCTTCTAATTGCCACTGCCATTGAACTGCCTGACACTCGCTTCTAATTGCCACTGCCACTGAACTGCCTGGCACTCGCTTCAAATTGCCACTGCCACTGCTTGATAGCTGTAAATTGCCACTGCCACTAAAAAGCCTGGCGCTCGCTTTAAACTGCCACTTATACTGAATTTCCAGCCGCTCGCCGTAAATTGTCACGCGCCATTGTCGCAAATTGTCGGATTTGTCAATTTGTGTCGAATTTCTCGCCGCCACTGACGGCAGCTCGGAAAACCGCGAGGTTGCGAGGCAAAAAGCTCGGGGATTGCAGCCTGAACTTGCGAACTTTGGGATTCCGGTGCAGAATTATGGCTTGAAAGCACCTGCAGGATTGCCACTTTAAGATTCCAATGCATGATATCTGTACAAGAGGGAAAAATTTTTTATTCAGGTACAGAATTTCGGCTTCAAATTGTATACATTATTTCCACTTTAGGATACCAATGCATGGTATCTGTACGAAGTGAAATATTTTGTATTCATGCATGTACAGAATTTCGGCTTGAAATTATACATAGCATTTCCACTTTAGGATTTTAGTGAATCATCTAGATTTCTACCCCATTTGACCAATTCTACGCGGATTGTAGGGTAGGATTTTTCCAATCAGTAGGATTGCAAAATACAATCTATAGGATTGCAAAATTCGTGATTCCAGCGTAAGATTTTGCAGACTAGTGCAAACAAGCCTTCCTCCATCTGAAATAAACCAACACTACATTTGCTGTATTTGTTAGTCCTCGTTTAGGCTGTTACATGTTATCCCTGGTTTACCTCATTCCACAATTCCTCAACACATTAATTGATTATAAGTAATCAAGGACTAATTACCAAAATTCAACCGTCCTTTTCTGTGAGGCCGGTCATAATGCGGCCGAGATTTTTTCAAGGTCTACAGGATATTTTTCTTCTAGTCTGGAAGGAGGCTATTTCTGGCCCCGGCCTTGAGGCGGCAGCTGGCACCGCGCCAAGCTCTCAACCCTGCACTTGTTGGGTTAGTTTCACAGCTGGTTAACTCGTAATTATAAATATAATATGTTAATAAAAACTAATAGATAATAATAATATATGAGAATAATAATAAATAATAATAATATAAATAATAAGTAATATGTGGGCTAGCGCATATTACCAAATCGCGGACATAATTAGCGATCAGAAATACAGTTATTATTTTTATTATTAGTAGTAGTATTTTCATTATTAAATAACTACGGCACTAATTGCTAGCTAAGCGATAAATGGTAGTAATTGTGTTTTAATTTATACGTTAGGGACACTAAATCAGAATATCTTACTTATTTTTTACAGTCTTCGGTGGATTTGTTGGATTGCCTATTATCTGCTATTCGTTGATGATTAAGTTATAAGTGGGGTTAGATAAGAGATTTGTGGAGATGAATGAGGGATAAGTGGTGATAAACGAAGGATAAGTGGAGATGAATGAGACACAATGTGAGATGTATGAAGAATTACTTAAATTATTAATTAATAAGTAATGAACAGAGATGGTCTGATTCTGATCACAAGAGGCGATTGGACTGACAATCAAAACCACACTTGGGAGAAACAACGGATCACATTGTCCAAATATTGGTCCTGAGAACAAGCAGAGAGCGCATGTAGCACTGAAACGCCATCTGCCGAGCCAAATTGTGCTGGAATAAAAATAATTCATCATTATCAGGACAATGTCTCACTCATTTATTTGAGTGCAGCGCATGATATCACTGCATGCGTAAGACTACATCAACATGACGCCTAAACTGAACGCTGCGCCTCTAAGCTATTCGCTGAGTGTATAAACTTCCTAAGTCCTTTGTTATAAAATTATGTAAAGCTGCCCCCTCCCCTCCGGCAAATGGGGGTCGTCAAGCCACCCCCCCACACACTCCCATCCGCCACGAGGGAAGGGAAGGGTGAGGGGAGATGCAGCAGTATTTGCTCCTAAAGGCCTCCTGTAATATTCCTTTAAGCCGTCTGTAGGCCTCCTGTAGGCCTTCTATAGGCCTTTTGTAGGACTCCTGTAGGTCATCTGAGACCACTCCACAGACCACTCCACTCCCTCAGTCCACTCAAACTCCTCAGATCACTCCACTCCATATCAATCACTAAACCTCCTCAGGCCACTCCATTTCCTCAGACGACTCCACTCCCTCAGACCACTCCACTCCCTCAGACCACTCCACTCCCTCAGACCACTCCACTCCCTCAGACCACTCCACTCCCTCAGACCACTCAACCTTCCAGTCAACAAAATTCCTCGCCGAAAATAATTTCGGCTGTGCCACCCCAAGATATTAAAATGCACCTCACAAAATTTTTCAAAAATTCCCCTTGCCTCGAATAAGGAACAAGTTTTTGAAATTCCTGAATACTCGCTAGGGCCTCGTTTGAACAGCGGCGCTGCCTGTCGATTCCTCGCGGTATTCCCTGCAAAACTTCGAGGTTTTCCTCGCACTCAAATTTGCCCACAAATTTTCCGTCAAAAATAGTGGGACTGAATTTTCTTCCGCCTGGATAGCTGAGCTGGGCTATAGGCTCGGACCTGGGCTTACGGTTAGTCTTGGGTCCGAGGTTCAGACCTGGGCCTGAGGTTCAGACCTGGGTCCGAGGTTCACACCTGGGCACTAAGTTCACACCTGGGCCTGAGGTTCACACCTGGGCCCGAAGTTCAGACCTGGGCCCGAGGTTCAGACCTGGGTCCGAGGTTCAGACCTGGGCCCGAGATTCAGACCTGGGTCCGAGGTTCAGACCTGAGCCTGAGGTTCAGACCTGGGCCTGAGGTTCAGACCTGGGCCGGATGTTCAGACCTGGGCCTGAGGTTCAGGCCTGGGCCCGAGGTTCAGACCTGAGCATGAGGTTCAGACCTGGGCCTGAGGTTCAGACCTGGGTCTGAGGTTCAGACCTGGGTCTGAGGCTCAGACCTTGACCCAAGGTTCAGACTTGGTCACGAAGTTCAGACCCGGGCCCGGGGTTCAGACCTGCGATTGAGATTCTGATCTAAGTTCGAGGTCCAGACCTGGGCTTAAGTTCAGACCTGGGCCTCAGGTTCACACCTGGGCTGGAGGTTCATACCGGGGCTCCAGGTTCAAATCTGAGCCCGAGGATCAAACATAAGAAAGAGGTTTAGACCTGGACTGAAAGTTCAGACTTAATTCAACCTGAGATTCAGACCTGGACTCAAGGTTCAGGCCTGGTCCTAAAGGTCCGATCTAAGTTCGAGGTTCAGTCCAAGGTTCAGGAAAATAAAATTTCATCCTTCAAGTCGCGGGGTTGTTAAGTAAAATTGAAAAAATTTCCGAGGAATCTGAGGTGAGGAACGACGCCATGATTTTATTTGCGCGCTGTACAGGAGATCCTTCAAGGATCCTTCATATCAGGATGTGTACTTGAGTTATTCCTGCGACCGATGGACTTCATAAGGCGAGATCTTCTCGATCGCAGCAACACAGTGAGGCAGGATCTGTTTGATCCGCAATAAGACAGTGAGGTGAGATCTGTTCGAATTTGCAATATGATATTTCTTATCATAAGATCTTCTAGGATAGAGTGAAAGTTTCGTTTCGGAGAGCATTGCGAATTTATTTGGCATTTACATCAGTATTGCATGTCAGGTGAGCTGTAGAAACATATTCGTATGACATAAAATTATTTTATTGCAAAACCAGAAAAATTAATTTCCGTGAACAACTATGGACAATTGTTTTTCATTTTCGCTGCATTTGGATGGCATTCCCACGGAAAATTAAAAGTTACTGCGAATTAAAATGAAAATTTTTTATAATAAAATAAGCTTCTTAGCGAAAAATTTCTATGCAAATTCATCAAATTAGAATTTTTATAGCAGCTGGAAAACTTCAGCTCCTTAAAGGACTGATTTAGAATATTTAAAATGTGCAAAAATTACTGCACATTCTACCTTCCTTTCTTTCTCATTCCATTATATCACACCGGCGCAATTAAGTGTCGAGAATAGGAATAATATATTAGTCATGAATCTAACTTAATTGTGCTGAAGTTGCATTGTTTGTTTGGGATTTTGTTCGGGACTATACAGCAGCACAACACATGAAGCAACTCTCGAGACATCTCCTCCAAGTTACAATCGCTGAACTTTGTCCATAACTTGACGAATGCAGCCACTCAAGTTCGCCATGAGTTCATAACTTGACGAATGCGGCCACTCAAGTTCGCTTTGTTCAGGGAGAGATACGGCAGATGGTAGAGCTGTCAGGGGAAGTTGCTTTATCTTGTGTAACAGATAGATCAATCAGAAGATAGTGTAACATTGTTAACGATACACAGCGTATGCACGCAAAACACGAGAAAAATAAAGCAGTTGCGCGGAAAACAAGAGAAATAATACAGTTACACTGAAAAAAAGACACGAAAACATAGGAAATACGAGAATAACAAGGAAACAATGCAGCTAATTAACGGAAGCTACAGGAAAACACAGCAATAACACGGGAAACACAAGAAAACACGACAGCAACAAGGGAAACACAAATAGAGACGACAGCAACACGGTAAACACTAATACACACGACAGTAACACGGTAAACACAAATACACACGACAGCAACACGGAAACACAAATAAACACGACAGCAACACGGAAACACAAATAAACACGACAGTAACTGCGCTGACGGAGGCAGATTCTGGCCGTTTCGGCCGTGATACTGCGCTGACGGAGGCTAGAGCCGGCCATACCGACCGTCGTGCTGCGCTGACGGAGGCAGATTCTGGCCGTAGAAGGGCCCTGATACTGCGCTGACAGAAGCTGGTGCCGGCCGTACCGACCGGCCGAGCTGCGCTGACGGAAGCAAGTACCGGCCGTCGTGATGCGCTAACGGTGCCAGATGCCGGCCGTAGCGGCCGTTGTGCCACACTGACGGTGGCAGGTGCCGGCCGTATATGGGCCGTAAACTGTGCAAATTACGACGGAATCTAATGAGCGAATTATGGCACGTTAAGATTTTTTTTGGTTGCAAAATATCTACTGCCGAGCAGCGCGTGTCAAGAACTCTGTTTTTAGTTAATGTTCTACGTGGTCAACACAAATTATGAAAGAATAATGAATATATATTATTAAAAAATTTTGATGAACGGGTCAAAAATTTGAAAGAGTTGCAGAAACCTTTCGCTCTAAGGGTTAGAGCTTAACTTACCTTAATACCTGCGCCTTTATATTAATAAGTTAATGCCTGCGAATTTATAATTATTATTAAATACCACTGCCCTTATATATATGTATCACGTAATGTTTAGATACCCTATTATTTACCGACGTATCCACGCATAGTTTACCTACGCATCCGCTTCTAATTTATTCATGTATCAATATATATTTCTCGTATAGCTTATTATTATTATTTATCTTCGCGTTCACGAATATTTTTACCTTGTATCCATGCACATATTATTTTCGTACTCTCCTCTATCACTGTGAAATAGAAGGGGAAATGCATTGTGCATTTCAGTGCTTTTATTACGTTATTATAGAGTAAAATGCATTCATTTCAGTAATACACAGAAAAAAACAAATATTTTTTATTATTAGTTGCTGCTTATTTTTAATGCCCAGGACCTGCAAGGACTTATTCACCTCCTTGAAAATCCTAACGCTCCGTATATTACTGAGTTAATTTCCAGAAATAACAATTTTTCAAAATTATTTTGATTTCCGGCGTATACTACTACTTTTCTACTTTTCTGTTATATAAATTTGTCATTAAAATGGCACGAGTAATAGTGTTTTTTCATAAATGACAATCAACTAAAATTATGCTTAGAATTTATGCGGCTTCGTGACAGGAGAGATGATTTTCCTCTTGTGCTAATTGATATTTATAAGTTCACATTCCTCATAAGCCTCGTGAAGAATGAAAACCTCGAAAGCCTTGCATGCCTCATCAGCAACTTAATTATACCAAGTCTAAACATTTATCATCATCTTGATATTCCTCATATGCCTCACATTTTTAATTATTCTGAAAATACTCATAACATAACATTCCTCATCAGTCTCACATTCCCCTTCATCCTGAAATTCTTCAAAAGTCCAACATTCCTCATCATCCTCACATTCCTCATCAGCCTCATACACATTTCTCATCAGCCTCATACACATTCCTCATCAGCCTCACATTTCTCACCAGCCTCACATTCCTCACGAGCCTCACAAGCCTCCTGCGCCTCATCCCGCTAATGGACCACAATTAGCCTATGTCTGTGCTAAACTGCCACTCAGAAAGCCTTATTAAACGGTGGAACTAATATGAGGAACTATAAGCTATTATGAGCAGCATTTATGCAAATGAAGCCTGCCGAAAAATTCACCGAGAACATGCAAAAAGCAAGGGGATAGGCAGATAGCATCTATGATATTATTTCCCTAATATTTCATTGCATTATTTAAAATGTTGGCTTATGGCTCAATTTAATATATTTATTTTGTCTTTTATATATTCTTTCCAAAGAACCAATGCGTGATTCTAAATGATGGACCCAATTTAATAAACTCTATTTAGGTACGAATTTAAAATGAATAATTTATACAGAAATTGAAAGAGAAAGCTGAATTTTTTGTACATATTTATAAATGTTATAACGTAAATGTTATAGTGTTATAACATTATTTATAAATGTTTATAACACAAGATAGAGCATTTTATTTTATGAGTTGCTGGTAGAGGCCGGACGTAAACAGAGTTGCTGGTAGAGGCGGGACGTAAACAGAGTTGCTGGTAGAGGCGGGACGTAAACAGAGTTGCTGGTAGAGGCCGGACGTAAACAGAGTTGCTGGTAGAGGCGGGACGTAAACAGAGTTGCTGGTAGAGGCTGGACGTAAACAGAGTTGCTGGTAGAGGCGGGACGTAAACAGAGTTGCTGGTAGAGGCGGGACGTAAACAGAGTTGCTGGTAGAGGCCAGAAGTGTAGAGCCAGATATTCATTTCCCATGCGTCCCACCCAAGGCTCAGGCCGCGAAACTCTAGCGGCCGTTTCTGCAGCTACTGCTGCCTCCGCCGCCAATTCCGCGTTTGAATAGGCTAATTTTTTTTAATTTTTCTGTTTCCATTGGTGTATGAATTGTTCACTTTGAGTTTATAAATAAAAAATATTAATTTATTGAATTAGGTCCATCATTTAGAATAACACTCGGTTTTGCTGTTTTTTACTGTGGCATTTTGATTGTTATTAACAGAAGATCTATTTAAATGTGACCGGTTAATGTAGTAGCAAGAACTGGTTATACTAATTTGCTATTCGAATTGGCTGTACTGATTGCTTGTGCTAGATACTGATTGGTTATAGTAATTGATTATATTAAATACTGATTCGCTATATATTTATTGGTTATTTTAATTGATAATTTCAACTGGTAAGTCCATTAGGTTATGCCGATTGGTTACTCTTGGTACTTATTGGTTTCTCGAAATAATTATTCAGTACTAGGTAACAATTGGTTATTGTAATTTGGTATACTAAATGCTATATAATGCTATATATAATTGTTTACTAATCCGTTTTACATTGAAGTTCGTTAATTCGTTTCATATATGTGATTCTAATTTTATAAAACCATTTGTGCCTCTTAATTATTATGTTAGGTTTTACAAATTGGTCATTCAAAAAATTACATGGTTATTCTTGTATTATATAACATTTTTAATGAGGCTGGAGCTTGTACTCGCAACGTCTGCGTTGAAAATATTGTGTTTTTATAGCATTTCCTCATTTATGGAAAAATTGGCGCCATTGTGCTCGTCATGTCCGTCGGTCCGTCCGTCCGTCAGTCCGTGACGGACGGACGGACGTGAGAAAATGCGCTCTCTGTCTTTCACTTCAGTGAGTACTGATCTATTTTTTTGGTACTTTTTCTGTTTTTTTTTTTTTTGAGCAGCGGTATTGTTGCGGGAGATTATGTTGGCTACGATGCTCTGGACTTCACTCTGTATTTTGTTAATGTAATCCTGGTATACAGTAGTACAATTGCCATTATAATATGTGCAATTGTATTGAATTTGCGATGGTTTTTACAACATTTCACTCGAATTTCATTGTCCCTACAATGACAATATTGCACTCTGTTATCGTACTATATTGTACGAAAAGTATGTATTGAATGTTGTTTCCTTCCAATGCTGTTTTGGCATATTTCTATCGAAATAAGTTTGGTTTGACTGCGATATTAGGAACTTTTGACTGCGATATAAGGAACTTTGCTAATTAATATTCTTTGCTTTAATATGACAATAACGTGCTATCGTATCGCATATTTGTACAATAAAAATTTTAATTAATGTTGTAACCGGTGTATGTAATTGTTAAATGTTAATTTTGCTCTATTATTTCTTAATGACATTGAATTTTTTATTGTGGGTTTCCAGAGGCTGATGTAAAATAATTTTATCGTATTAAGTTTGTTTTTCTAAATTACCAATACTGTTTTAACATGTCATCACAGTGAGTTTTTGATAGTGATTCAAGGTAGTTGTAGAATATTTTTACAGTATTGAGTTTGCCATCGTAAAGTTACGACTTACGATCTTGTTTCAATATATTTTTACGGTATAGAGTTTGCGTGTAGTGTGTTTGGATGACGTTCAAAGCAGGATTTGTGGTCGAGTCCTTTATAATTCATGGCACCGGGGCAGCGCCGCTAAAACGGCCCTACGCCGGCCATAACTCGAGCTTTACAGCGCAGTTACAGGTAAAACGAAGACACGGCTTATAGGTGGCCAACCGAAACAGACGGATGGCCGCCGCAGGTCTGCTGGATATTTTTATTGAAGGTAGTCGAGTGGGCACATTTATTTGTTGGACTTGCTGTTCTAAACTACATTGATTAACGCTACACTCGGAAAGACAAGCGAGACTTTGACAATAGGAAAACATGTTTGGACACAATGAGTGACCCAGGTGAGGATACAATGGATGTGGTATATACCAGATGTGGTATATAATATACCAGATGTGGTATATAATATATCAGATATGAATACAATGCTATGTCACGTGTAGATATTATTGGATTAAAATAAAATTAGCTTGCGAATAACTAGCAACTTTTAATGATAAGAGGCAGGATAAAGATGCACTCTTCTCTTCATTACGAGTTCAATTGTGCGCAGTGCGCATCTGCGTACGTTGGAATGACGTCGCACAATTTCTAGGAGTTATTGTTCTAGGATTCTGCTAGCTCACCCTCCTCATTCTGCGGTACTCCTTCACACGGAACAGTTCGACATTCATGAAAGTGATTTGATGAATCAACTTTCATTAAATGAATATGAAAGTGATTTTAATGTTTTTTTAGGCTCCATTTCTGGTTCTGCTGATTGAATGGTATCTAAAATATTTTTTCCAATATTTTTTTCAATATTTTTTTCAAAGTAAAAAATTATTTTCTAAACTACGTTTATAGTTCATCCCCTTTTGAAATTGTTAATCGAAAAGTGGTTCGGAGACGTTTACATTACTTACCTAATTTGTTATCTTCTAGTATATTTCTTGTAATTTGGCTCTTTCTTGGATTATATTTGTATTTTCGAGGTTTAAAACTTATAAGGGAGCTGGTTTCTGAAAAATTTAAATTAAATTATTTTGAATTTACTAGGCGTGCTCGTTGCTTATAAATTATTAGGTTTACAACGCGGCATAAAATTTTTAACGCGCTAAAAATTTTCAGGCCACAGTTCCGTGAAAATATTTTCGCTGCCTGAGGTAAGAAATATTCCCTAAAGTCACGTCTGAGGTAATCTTCTTCTCACCTCACACGCGCTCACAGAAAGTCGGCCTACATCAAATTTAAAATACAGTAAAAAATACATTGAAGGTGTGGTGAAATTTTACGAGCACTTAGAAAAATTCTCTTGGTTTAAAGTAAATTGAAAATGTAGAGGGTATATTTTTTTAGTGACAATAAAAAAATCATGTGTCAAACATAAATAATAATATTAAAGCAAATAGCGTAATAAGTTTATAATAGTAAAAAGTATATAATTTAATGTAGTATAAAATAATAGAAGTAAATAGTAGACAATATATGATAGTTTTTAATGTAATATAGTTTATATTATTGCATTTTCTAAGTAAATAGTGTAATAATATGACTATTTGATATTCATGTACCATGTTTTGTATAGGTGACTATACTACAGCTCACGTCTAATCGCACAAATCGAATGAAATGTGTTGAGTAAAATCCGTTGACTTCAAACTAAGTTAGAATTTCACTATAGCTCATTACCACGTTTTTCTTTTTTAGTATATTTCGACTGTGTCTAAACGTAACATAGAACATCAAACTTGATTTATGATTTTTACTGACCTTCCGAGAAATAATTTTTAAATACTTCAAATTTATCGTTCGCGCTTTATTTTCTTTCGGCGAATATGATCACTTTAAAAGGTTATGATTCGAGACAAATTACATGAAAACATACTGCAGTATTTGGATTAGGGTTCGCTTTTTGTTATATGAGGCTTAGTAAATTTAGGGAAAGAATAGTTTACAACAAATATGAGAAGACAAATACATATACATTAAATATTTTGGAGTAAGTGTTAATGGGAAGAGCTGCTAGAAGGTCAATCCAATTCCGTTGATTCCGATTCAATTGACTCAGAGTCTCCTAATCAGGATTCTCGTAATCAAGATTCTATAATTAGGATTCAGGTCATTAAGACAACGCCAGCAGAGGCTGCTTCTACACAATAATTTGAAATTAATTTTTTTCGAATTATATTAATGTGATATTCTGTGCTAGTGATGTACTTAGACATCAACAACTGTTGTTGATGCATTCCACTCAGAAAAAATGTGTGAGTCTTCATTCAAATTCTAACTGATGCATTTTTTGCCCATGTGTAGGTCATCCTGACCCAGTTCGGCCCGGCAAAAAAGCGTATTAGTGCTACATACGTGTAGTGAGAGTATCACTATTTGGACAATATGACTCATTAATATTTTTGAGTGTACAGTATGGTGCATCATAAACTATTATTGATGAGCTAACAATAAAAAAACGAGCAAGTGAACGCAAAATGATATAACCTAATCAAATAATGTTGAAATTACCGATAATATAACACGCATGTTCATGAAAAGCGACTGGAAAAGTTGAGTTTATCTTTAATTTTTAGTTTATAATTATTTTCCTTATAATTGTGAAGCAACAGTTGCTCGACTTCAGCCTAAAGAAGCATCAGCCAGCCAAGCAGTGGTCGGTATATAGATGGACGCGGACATTGGCCGCGGATAACACACCCATGTTTGGTGCCTGTGTAGTCGTCGTTGTAAACAACAATCACCACAACAAACAAGTCTCCCCAGCAGCAAGAGCAATCATTGCTTACCTAGCGCATTACTTGCAGTCAAACACGCACCACAAAGCTACAGTTCACGGGGAAATTTTCGGCCTGTCAGAGCGTCGCTTCCCGAGCGTTTTATGGGTGTCTCAGGGGCATGTTAAAGGCGTCTTTTAGGCGTCTAATGGATGTCAGAAAGGCGGCCAGATAAGCGCTTCAATGAAGTTTCAGTGGCATCTTAAAGGATTTTGATGAGCGTCTGTTGGATGCATGAAGGTCGAAATGAATCTTCAAGCTGAGCTGAATCCTGAACTGAATCCTCAAGCTAATACAATCCATAGAAATCTCTCTATTTTTCTAGTTAGCAACGTGCTCCTACATCTGCAGTACAGCTGTGTGCCTCAATATCGGCAGTACAGCTGTTTGCCCCTGCATCTGCAGCACTGTCAGCACAGCTGTGTGCAGTAACATCTGCAGTACAGCTGTGTGCCCCTACCTCTGCAGTACAGCTGTGTGCCCCTACATCTGCAGTACAGCTGTGTGCCCCTACATCTGCAGTACAGCTGTGTGCCCCTACATCTGCAGTACAGCTATGTACAGATTACTGTGCCCCGCTACCTGTGCTTTTAAAGCCCTTAAAACTGCCACGCCCGCCAAGGATTATGTCGGCCCCGACGTGAGCTGAACGCTCTAGAGCTGCATCGCTGATTGTCAGCCTGAAGAGCTTAGTTCAGCGCACAAGCGAGCTCGGGATTGCCTGTGAATCGTAGCTCAATTTTGTGGGAGGCAATCTTATGTAAAGCAATCTTGAGGAAGGCAATCACGGTGGAGAAGCTGAGGCCTATAAAGGGAATAACGTTATTAAGTTACTAATATTTTATTTATATTATAAGGCTCTTGTATATTTGCAGTCCGTCATATTTTCACAATGAATCAAGTCTATTACTTGTCGATATTGATTTATCAGAAGCTTAACTAAATTGATTAATTAATTAATGTTGATTATCGTCCGAAGCTTATGAACGTTGTGACCTCGCGGAAACTAATTTAAGCTGTAAATGTTCTTTTAACGCGCTACCGTCGTCCTGGGGAAAGTGAAATATGAACGTCCTTATAAATATCATTAAACCACCTGATTAATAGATTATATTCGATGGAAAGTAATTTCGATTCATGGATTAGAGATGAATTTTGATTCATTTTATGACAGCAGCGAGAAGATCTTGATCTGTTATCAGAACGAGAAACCCTAGATTTGATATTACAGTGAACAAAAACGTTGAGATCGTCACTCCTTCAGCATTCTGGTAAATTTACATAACGTATGGAATTTCTTGCATAACTTGCGGAGAGTCCAGCTATAAATCAAGCTTATACTAAAACCGCTTGCGGATCTAAGTAGCAATGAGAAACGCCGCATCGGCAGTTCGTTTTTGACGAGTGGATTCTTTTCCAGCTTATCTGCAGCCTTGGCTGACGATTGAATATATATTTATATATTCTTTCTAATTAATTTGGAAATTTATTAATTAAATTACAAAATTATATACAATTTAATTTGGTACAAACTGTTATTTAATTAAAATTATAACTAAAAGGACTAGAACGAAATTTTTATTCAGAGTAACATTAACATCAAAGGAACATTTTAAAAATCAAGCGGAACTTAAGACATTTGTAATTACTCCTCCACTCAGCTTGACGATAATGCGAATTTTTTCCAGTCTAGCAGTAAACTCGAAACAATATCTTTCAATGTCAAAATATTTTTGAAATTCCATTGTGGCACAGAAATATCGCAAAACTTTTACTTCTCCGCATTACTTAAAGAAATAACCGTGAATAAATTTAATTTGATATGTAAATCTTCAAGGCCTCGTGCAGAACGTAGAATAATCTTCTCAAAAATATCCATTCAAGAACTTTTCAGCAGCTAATGAATCCCCAGGCTGTCATTCGTCTCCTGATCACTGCTAAGGTTCACTGATGACAGTATTTTTATTCACGTCATCCTTTTCTACCACGCGGTTCACAAGTTGACTGAAGGCTGCGGCACTGAAGGTGTTTCACTCTCACCGCCGCTTCAATCATCATCCAAATCTTATAATTTCTTATATCCTCTTATCTACATCCAAGTCTAATAATTCACACAAGACTAGTAGGAGTCTCAGCTTGATCCATTTCTTTTGACAGCTAATCGTTTTTTTGTGCCATATTCATCTCTCCTTCAGGAATTTGGCTCAATTTTTGCAGCTCATTGGTAGTTCGACGTTTGTTCGTGTCTCTCGTTTCTATGACCGTGACTTCTAACATCTTCTTGGTCCCATCTTCCTTGCTCCGGATTTGGTTGCTTCGTTTTACAGTTCATTTCAATTCAATTGCTTTGATTTATTGACTTCAATTTTTTTATTGCTGTGAGTTTTCATATCGAAAATTTCAGTTTTGGCTCTGCCGGCAATTTTGGATTTCGTTGCTGAAGTGCTATTCAAGTACAGTACGTTGTTAGCTACTAAACTCTTCTACACAAAATATCAAATCTCAAACACCGTATTTGCATTAATATTAGATTCGCAGTTCAATTAACTTCTTTATTACTGGCAGAATGTAAAATGCCAGAAAATTTTACTACTGCGAGCCAGGAAAGAATTCGGTACTTCGAATGCTTGATTAAACTTTGAGTAAACCATGAAAATGCCTGCTCATATCAGCTCACTAATAAATGCGCTATAGAGGAAGAATTTGATTGATATCAGATAGAATGAGCATTAGGAATTTGACTATATTCCCAAAGACCCAAAGAATATTCTCATAGCGATGAAAATAATTTCGTACTCACGTTTTTTTAAAGTGGATAGTTTCGGTTCGTCTTTCATTTCACAAACGTTTCAATGTTTGTGTCATTTTGGGGTAAAGATAACTAATCCAACTCGTTTTTAAAGTAAACGAAATGACTTCCTAGTCCTTTAGTGAATATTCACGTATTTTTAGTGTTCATGAGTTAATGTTCCACATTCTTCTAATTTCCCTCCTTAAACAATCGGGTACTGTTCCTGATGCTTCAGTGTTCATTAATCGTGTTGCAGTGTTGGAGTATAATTCGATTATTTTACTTTAATATAACTTTTAGCATTTCTTGCAGAAATTTTATCTGCCCGTGTTCCTAAGTCCCTTTGTATTTCATTGCTGCAATAATCGTACCACGTTCACATCACTGATGCATTTTAGGATTAATTAAACTTTTATAAAAAATTGACGACTTTAATCACCAGTTATTAGTCCTTCATTATCTCTGCGCTAATAATAATTTAATAATTCCGTTGCCAGTAAGACAGAAATTAATGTTATATGGTTGGCATCGCCTGCATCACTCAATTAAATGAATGTGTCACGATGTCCAAATAGAGACACACTTTCCTCAGGTATCTCTGATACTGATATTATTTTTGCACTCCTTGGTCAAAATTTGAAGAAAAATTTTGAATTTCTAGTCCTAAAAACGATTTAAATAATTTCAATGCCATTAACAGAAGGCATGGAGTCTTTCTTTTGTATCTTCATAAGAAGTATTAGACGAAACCTAAACCCGAACCTCATATCTATTTTTTCCGACAATTCTTATTTATTTTCTTGCCAAGCCTAGCATGGCTAGACTTGACGTCAGCCTCAGTCCTTGGCGTCTACAGTCAACCATATATAACCATATATAAGATCCATATATAAGTCAACCATATATAAGAAAAGCAACAAATATCATATTATAATATATAATATGATATATAATATTATTATCATATCATAAATAAATTACTTTTTGCGTGATGCATGTCAATACAATACACTAAAACAATACAATATTGTAATAAAATTACAATAAGTCATGTTTCAGCTCTCGACAAGTGGCAAGTTAATTCAAGAAAATATCACCCATCATGTCCAACCAAGATCAAGTTTCAGCTCCTGACAATATGCCAAAGCGAGAACATGTTAAGCCTGTTGGCAACAATCACGTTCAAAAAGTTCATATTTCAACTTCCGTCAAGTAGCTTGTAAATACGAGAACATGTTGGGCGTGTTTAAACTATCATGTTAAAAATATCATATTTCAACTTCTGACAAGTGGCATGTCAATACGAGAACACGTTGAACATGTTTTCAACAATCACGTTAAAAAAATATCCTGTTTCAACTTCCGACAAGTATCTTGTCAATACGAGAACATGTATAAGATGTTGTCACCATCATGTCCAAACAAGATCATGTTTCAGCGCCCAACAAGTCGTTACAAAAAGTAGAGAAACTTTAAAGTGCCCGGCAAGTTGAATCGACAAGTTTACGTCCCACTTTTGGGTTTGAATGCGAAGGCAAATGGAGTCCCGACAACTGGCGAGGCTCTGGCTGTTGCAGAACATCGTGATGTATCTATTTTGGGAGATGTTTTGGTAGTAAACATCGTAATGTATTTCTATAGGAATATTTTAGATATCGCGACGTAAATTTTAGTGAATGTTTTGGACGTAAACATTGCATTGTATTTCTGTAGGAATATTTTAGACACCGCGATATCAGTTTTATTAAATGTTTTGGACGTAAACATCGAAATATATTTTCAGACAGAATATTTTTGAAATTGCGACGCATCTATTTTGGTAAAATTTTAACCTAACACTTCGGGATGTAGCTTTTTCAATATCTTAAACTGAAACATCGCAGTGTAATTTAATTGTTAATATTTTAACTGAAGTACCGCGATACATGTTTTTAGAGTACATTTTAAACTGAAACAACGCGATGAACATTTTTTTATATCTTTCCCATCATAAACATTTCTCTTCGGCATGCTAAGGAAAATAGAATATTTCACTTATCCATCGAACAAATTAATAAATAATTGTATTAAAAATTTAAATATATTATATAAATGTAGATATTTAGTGATTTATTCTCACAACTGATAGCGAGGCCGTCTGTTGAATGCTGCAGACTCAACACTGATATTCGTACGTGCAAACAGAATAGAAATTAGCCGTTGACTGATACCGTTGACTTAACCTAATATTAATACGAGGCAACTGGGTGAAAAATTAGGTGTTAACAGATTCTTTTTAAACAACACAAATAATCCTAAATTTGTACTGAGTGATGTCGACTGATCTAACTGATGTTAACTGATTCCTTTGATTCAACATTAATATTCTTGCATACAAAGTAAAAAATTAAATATTAATTAATTCCTATCAATGGGAGTTGAAGCTTGAAGTAATCCAAGATTAACTACAAGTAATCAAAGGATTATATCATTAATCAACTTTCAGAAGGCTGGGCATCAGCTGAAGCTGAAATGCTATTAAAGCGTATATAAGTTCATAATTAACGGACAGTAAAAACCGTGTTTCATGAGCAGATATAGAGAACATAATACAAGCGGATGCGTCATATAATATATATTCCAATTAATAATTTTCGTCATACATATCATAACTAATTTACATTTGATTCCAATGATTATAATTATTTGGTAATTCATTACAATAAATTTGATTACAATTTACATTATTTGATTACAATAATAAATTGAAAACCTAAATAATGTCATCCAGAGCTGTCCTCTAAGCCTCTCCCTCTTACAATAAGCTTGCTGAAGTCGTAACTTTGATCTTCCAGAACTAGAAAACTTGAAGAGAAGAAATTCTAACTTAGCGGCCAAGTTCACGCGGCTCCTAAAAATTTGTGCGGAGTTAAATCCCAATTTTGCAACTAACATCTTTGCGGCACAGAGGGATATTTTACTCTCTTCAGAGTTCCTCGGCATGGCGATGTATTTCCATCATGAAAATCATGAAATAACTTATCACTAACACCGAATAATAGTAACTATGTTAATGCTATTAAAGTATATTTGACTGAGTTTGTGTTACACGTTTAAGGCAGCATGCGTCTACGGCTCATAGTTAAAAGTTCTCAGACAAATGACGTTGAAACAACGTTGATTATATCAACTTTAATTTCGTTGGAACAACGTTTGATCAACGTTATTTCAACGTCTAATGCACGGTGTAAAGCTCTCAGACGTCGCCAAAAGGCTGAACTTTTATCATCTTTTCTTCGCAGCAGCTTTTCCTTACTCGGTGCTTATAATCCCAAATTTTAGAATTTTTATTTCCCAAACTTAAATTATTTGCAAAAGTTTTTCGCTGGATTTGAATCAAGGCAATATCGATACGAGGAAACATTCGTGTGTCACTCACTTACGACTCATGCACGTGGGTCGTGCACTCTCGACTCACGTATCGTCATTGCCTTGCGTATCTCACCTACGTGTTTCACTCTACACTGTAATGTCGCAGGTATTTCGCTCACTCACCACTCACGTATCTCACTCTAATTTCGCAGGTATTTCGCTCACTCACCACTCACGTATCTCACTCTAATTTCGCAGGTATTTCGCTCACTCACGATTCACGTGTCTCACTCTAATATTTCACGTGTTTCGCTCACTCACGACTCACGTGTCTCACTCTAATATTTCACGTGTTTCGCTCACTCACGACTCACGTGTCTCACGTTTCGAGCTGCCAAGCGTCACACGACAAACCAGCCGACATCGCGACCCAGACTGCGATTATTTGCATTCCAGTGACGCAAGATTGCCATCCATACCTCGGCATGCCAATCCCTCATAGAAGGCATTCCATTTCACTCTGACAGGCATGCCATTCCTTCCTGGCAGTCATGTCATTCTTTCATGGCAATCATTCTATTCTTTTCTGGCGAGCATGCCCTTCCAGCCTGACAGGCATGCTTTTCAGCATCGGTTGATATTATGTAATATATTATTCAAATATTTTGATATTATTTTTTGTTTTTTATATATCTATATTGACTTTATATATAAATTAATTTATTCATTTTAATTCATTTAATTAATTATATTGATTTATATCAACATTCTTCGAATAAAATTTTTTTAATAAAAAAAATAAATTTTTCGAAGACATAAAAGGTTTCCAAATTGCAAACTTACTGTGCATAAACTTTATTAAAAATTGAAAATCGAAGACAAAGCATGAATGGAATTTCTTCCTCAAAATTGAGTTTTCCCCCGGGGAAATTCAATAGTTCCAGGTGACAGTTCACCGGATATGCAGCCAAATTTCTAAGCCTTTAATTCATGACCAACATCACAATTTTCCACCTAAAATCTCAATGGGAAAACAATAACAATTTCTTACCACACGACGGCAGGACTTGTCCGATAACCTGGCGATGGCATCGACAAAGTTCAACGCCATTAGTCAGACCTTCGTAACTTGCCGCCACATCGCCATCTTGAATGCCTCATCACCATGCTGCATGCAGTGAGTGCACGTACTGGTGCATGCAGTGAGTGCACGTACTGGTGCATGCAGTGAGTGCACGTACTGGTGCATGCAGTGAGTGCACGTACTGGTGCATGCAGCAGTGCGCGCACTGCATGCAGTGAGTGCACGCAAATGTGGTGACAGCTGCACGGATATTGCTACACCATCTGCGACCCTGAGCAGTTATGTAAAGCCAGCCCCGCAATAATGTCTATTGTTTCATATACAATGAGCTACATACAATAATATTGTGTGTATTTTTGGCATATTAAATAAAAAACAACTACAACAGCAAATGAGAATTGCAATTCTGTTAAAAATTAGTCTAAAAACTGATTTAAATTGCTTTTTGAGAAATTTTTTTAAATTTAATGATGAAAAATCCCAGGAAAAGTTCATTAACATTTAATCTTTTATTCCCTTTACTGCGTAAGGCTTAACTAGGGGCTTTTGAGTTAGGACTCAGGCTTTTTCAAATCTACGTCATAAATTTCATTTTCAGACTGTGCATGCTATGTCCAGATTACGGTAATAATATTCATCGTAATAGGATTTTATCATATCAGACATGAGATTTTTTAGAAAAAGCAGAGTAAGATTTTGCTTAGGCTTCCACTATGTCAAGCTTAGGTTTCGACGTTGCAAAGTCTCTAGTTTTTATCAAGTTAAGACTCGGATTTTACATCGCATAGCCAACGAGGTCCGATGGGCGTTTTATTTATTGCACTGCGAGTTTGTACCCAAATTTAAATGCAAATTCAGCTGAAGTGCCCCTGCAATAAAAGAGAAAACCAAGTTCTCCGGTCAAAGACCTTTGGCCTCTTCTCAGTGGCCAACGAAAGCCCTTCCACGTTGCCGCCGAAAACCCTCCAAAGTGGCAAATGAAAGTTCTTTCGAGTGTCCGCAAAAAAAACTCTTCAAAGTGGCCACCATAAACCTTTCCAAGTGGCAATTGAAAAACCCAGCAGAGGCCACCGAAAACCCACCCGAGAGGCCACCAAAAGCCCTTCCAAGTGGCCACTGAAAGCCCTTCCAAGCAGCCACTGAAAGCCCTTCCAAGTGTCCACTGAAAGCCTTTCCAAGTGTCCACTGAAAGCCCTTCCAAGTGGCCACTGAAAGACCTTGCAAGTGGCCACTGAAAGCCTTTCCAAGTGGCCACTGAAAGCCTTTCCAAGTGGCCACTGAAAGCCTTTCCAAGTGGACACCAACGTACCCGCGTGATGGCCACCGATCACCTGCAACGTACAAACCTATGCACGACCGAAACGAATCTTTGAAATTTGAGAATTCAGGGTCCCCTTGATAATTTTCAAACTCAAGACTTTACTTCAAGATTAATCATTTCGAATCGGTATTCCGGTCCAGTTTTAAAACTTGAAGTGAATAGTATTTGATATTTCGTATAATGTGCCTTCAATTTTTTATGTCTACCCATCACTTGTTCCTCCCAATATGTAATGTTTGACTAAGACAGAAGTAGAAATAATATTTCAGATCCGTATATTGGAACGACACGTTAGGAACCGTGGATATGCACTCAAATTCCCCTTGTAAAGTTACTGCACCAAATGTGCAACATCAACAAAAACACAAACAATCAACCACAGATAGAAAAAAACTGCAAAATTTGACTGAGTTATTTAGAATTTAAACCAAAACCAGGTTTATGACATATCCAAGTTTTTAGTCTTCCTAAGACCTATGAGATATGTGTAGCTAGGCTATCTCAAGTTGCTAAAGTTCTACGCATCTTTTTTCTTATCTCAAACTGCACGAGTTGATTCTTATTTCTTAGATTACTCAAGTAGTGCATATACTGTATCAGATATCTTAGGCGGCTAAAGTTGTACCGTGTAAATATATTTGATATATTACAGCTGCTAGAGCTGTAGGTATCTTTAATTTTTCAAATTTCTTGAGTTTCGCAATGTATTTACCTTCGAAATCTCAAGTTGCTACAGAAGTGTATATCTTTAGAATCTATAGAATATCTTTAGTATCTTAGATTGTTGTAGCTATGCTTTTGCTGTTGGAGTAGCTTTGATATCTTGGGCTGAAGATAGAGCAGAGGGTGGCTAATCTGAAGTCTCATTCCAAATACGAGGCTCATGGGGCCTTGAAATGAGGTGGACTTGAATTAAGGCGGGATGGCCTTAGGGCCTCAACAATGGGCCTTTTGGTGGGAGTAATCGGTCTTAAAGCTGCAGTACTGCTCCTTAAAGAAGCGTTAATGGCTTTTAAGGTGTTAATGATGGTGCAGTGTCCTAAAATTTTTGTTAAATTTCTCTACTTTCGTTTGAATGAGTTTTACCTCAGGCCTGAAAGACTTCTAACTTCATACAAGTTCTGCAATTTGGGCGTAAGGTTTATTATTTAATGATGCAGACATTTAAATGTGGTTAAATGTGGTGTCCAATGTACATTTAGTGAGGCAAAGGTGCAGGAATATGCATAGGAATAGGTACATGAATGGGTTCAGTAACAAGTATAGAAAAATTATCGATAACAATTTGTTATGCATTCTTACATTTTAACATCTGCCATAACGTTTTACGTCTCAATGTCAATGTCTGCACATCTATACTCTTGACTATCACGTCCTAACGCCTCATTACTTAACGCTAAACAACTCATTGTCTTTCGTCATAACTTATCACGTCTCAACGCTTTACTTCTATTGATGTCTTGACGTTTAAAATTTCAGCGTCTTGCGTCATAGCTTATCACGTCTCAACGTTTATGTATAAACGTCTCATCGTTTAACGCTTCAACGTTTTACCAATTAACGTCCTAATGTCTAATCGTTTAACGTCCAATCATTTAAGGTCTTATTATCGTTTAACGTCTTACCGTTTAATATCTTATCGTTTAACGTCTAATCGTTTAACATCTCATCGTTTAAAGTCTTTTCGTTCAACGTCTTATCTTTTAACATCTTACCATTTAACGTCTTACCGTTTAACACATTAAAGTTTAACGTCTTACCGTTTAACGACTAAACGTCTAAGTCTTACCCGTTAGCGTCAACGTCCAACACCTGAAAGACTCGCCGTTTTTATCCCTGCAAGAAAGTGAGGCGGCGCAGCGCTGTCCGAGGCAGCTGCGCTGACCGATGATGTTTCACGCCGCGCCTGATCCACTACACATGATCCCGTAGATCAACAGCGAACGATCAATCGATCACCGCACCAGATCATCAATCCTGAGGCTATAAAATGCCTGCAACAGATCCGATGAAATCTTGTAATCTTCATCAGCTGATCTGTAGGATGGGCAGAAATTGTTCTCGAATACAGAGCAGATCATTAATCAGTTCCAAGTTCCGTAATTTTTTTTGCAATATTAAGCATAGATCTAGGTCAGTTAACTTCATGGATAAATCAAAACTGAAGAATATTTATCGAGTTTGTATTCATTACTTGTGCCGCTCTAAGTGTCAGCTAATTGATAGTCTATTTAAATTGATGCATTATAATACTCAACTTTTGTACGGATAATGACTGATTTTTGTTTCCAATTGAAGTGAAGCTCAACAAATAAATATTGTTGTGATCGCTTGAATGGAAATGTGTTTATGGCAATGAAGTCACTCTAATAGACGATGAAAGTGAATTAATGAATGAAACGCTTGGCTTGAGATGCTTAATCGAGTATTTATTGAGAAAGGAATATTGGAAGAAGAAACTAAATTTTAATTTCATGAATTACTTCAATAGTTGCATAATATTTGATTATTGCACAATCGGAACCAATTGCTTCTATCGTTTTATTTGATTTTTGCAAATCAAGAGTAGATAACTGAAAGTAGATTTTCGTGAATCGTAAATGATATTTTTCGAATGTTGTCTGTATTATATTTCTAGTTCAAAATATCGAATTCATGGAACGAATTGACATTATTTAGGTTGTTTTGCTATCATTATATTCTAAATAATTATCATATTCATATCAACTCAGCTTTCATTAAATATTACATCAATTTTTTGTGGTAATTTATTATATCGATTATCTAGCCTATCAATGCATTTGATATTGAGATACTTAAATATTGGCAGCAGAATCCGTAGACTGGATTGCAATACGTTCGGCCATAGTATCGATTATTGACGGTTTAGGGCCTCAAGCCATCATCACGGGAATGGCAACATCTTATTCAGGTTTGATTACAACGAATTCATATAAGTCAATGTTTATTTGTTCTTCACACACTTAGAGAAACAAGATGGTAATAAGTAGCGGTGCATTTTTGCTCTAATGCACGTCATTTCATCCAAGTTTTGCCCGGCAAAAGAGCGTATCAGTGCAACTTGAATAAAGCGTGTCTCCATTTCGACAATATGATCCATTAATTCTTTTGAGTGCAGCTGCGAATAAATACGGACTTGTAATTTCTTGGAGCATCGGACTTAGAACCATCTAAATGTGATTTAGAATTTAAAAGTACTGGTAAAATGATTTTTATTTCTGTGCTTTCAGTACGTTTGGACGTACTCAAAACTAAATTAGCCGGAGAAATTTTATCTGATGTTTGATTTCGGCTCAAAGTTGAAATTTCAAATGTTCAAAGCAGTCCAAGAGTTACTGTAAATCACTAGCTTTTGTGGATCTAATACCTACAAAATAATGAAAAGAATATTCATCCTGAAATTTCCACTTTCGAAGCCACGAAAAAATAACAAGCTTGCAACTCGCTTAAATAGAATTAGAAAGTGGCATAGAAAATTGCGAGTGCTTCATGTTTCAGATTTTACTTAATTTTTTACATCTAGTTTTTGAATTTCGTTTTCGAATTTCTGTCAATGCCTAATGTCTCACATTTTATTAAATTTTTTTCGTCAACTAACTGTTGAATTTTTTCGTATTGCTGTCAATACCTAATGTCTCACACTTTATTTAAATTATTTCGTCAGCTAAGAGTTGAATTTTTTCTTTGATCTATCAATGGTTAACGTTTCACATTTAATTTTTTTCGTTGTCAGCTAAGTGTTGAATTTTTCGTATTTCTTTAAATGCGTAATGTTTCACATTTTATTTTCATTTTTTTCTATTTCTTTCGATGCCTCAAGTCTCACATTTTATTAAAAAAATTTTGTCAGCTAGGTATTGAGTTTCGTTTTCTTATTTTTGTCAATGGCTCCATCTGAAGTTAGGGTCAGAGACGGATGTAACAAAGCGTCTGGCAATGACAGAGACAGCCACGCCACGTCTCTTGTCTTCGATTAAAATTCAGTTCAGTGACTTAATCTTGGATTTCGCAGTTAATTCAATCTGCGTTAATTCTGGGTTTCGAAAAAGTTCTAATTTGTTCAGCCAAGTCAGAGGGGCCGACAAAAGAAGTTCGAGCCTTGATTTTTTTCGAGGGTAGAGGAGAGGTCTATATTTCCTCTAGGGGGCAAAAGGGAATACAATACAATAATTGTGGGAATACAATAATATCAAAAAATATAATGTATTTTATTTATTAATTTAACATTTATTTGAAGCGTTCTTGCGTTCTTGACGGGGAATGACGACCCAAAACTAGCTCGGCAGGAACGTTAAGATTAAGTCTTAATCTTCTTAATCTAAGGATTATGAACCTTGTGATTCTTAATCTTCATTTTTGTAAACTTCAGGGTAGAAATGGCAAGCACTCAACAATTCCCTGATCTTCAATCACAATGGATATGCACCATGAACCAAACAGTTAAATTTGCAAACAATTAAGACAGAAAGGTCGAAAAATTAAGGCAGAAAATCCCCGGTCTGAAAGGTCGAAAATCTTGCACCTGCTTTGCTTTATATAGAAAAATATATCAATTAAATTACTTGATAATTCTATTGACATTAATGAATGAACGATATTAATGGTCGCAAAAATTGGCCTAAAGTCAGCAAAGAGGTGGTTATCCTATCCAGCTGATAGGAATGATTTCTTTACCTGGAGAAAAAGGACCGTTTGGCTGTTCATGAAAGTCACTTACCAAAGATTTCAACATGAATTTGAATCATATTTGTTACTCTGTATAAATCTTAAGTGAACTGGCCTCTGAAATGTTTTCATATTGTGAATGTACTTGGCAGTTTCTTCGTTTATATATTATTGCTGAAATTTATATTTAAGCAGACGAATGATATAAGTATTTCGATAAATCTTATTTTAATGACTGACGTATGTCAGATTTTTCAAATGGCAGGAGGCACTGAGCGTTTTTTGATGACCGAAAATCCTGAGATTTTTCGGTGGACCGGAAACACAGGGCAAACTGCCCTGAAGCGGCGGTAATAACTAGCCGGCAAGTTTCTTTTGATGGTCAATGACAACATAAAAGTGAACTTCTTTGGCTTCCAAAGATTTAAATATTGAGCAAAACTAAGATTTAAGAGCGGTCGAGTTGCGCCAAATGTTGAGTTGTTGGCAGGCCGGCAACGTGCTCTTGCGTCTGGGGTTTTGGAAATATTTAACTTCCGGCAAATTTCCAAAAGAAAGAAATTAGCAAGGAATGGGGACAGAAAATAAGGTTTTCCCTGAATATTTAGAAAATATGGTTGTTTCTAGGTGGCGGAATCTATCTACCGAGTTTAGTTTCTTAAAATTTTCCCAATGTGATGAAGACTCAATGATTTTGAACAGATGATCTAACGGAAAGATTTACTTGACTAAACATATGAAAGTAAATGTTTTATAGTCACTTCCAAAATAAAATATACTGAAATAGTGAAGAAAAATACGTTTGACAATTCAGTTTAGGATTGCGTTTTTTATGATTACATTAGACAATAAAGGTTTATAATCTATTCCACAAAATCTCTCATTTCTCTGACCATAGCAAAGTGTGAGTTTGCCTTCTCTTTCCGTTCATGCTTCCTTGCATCTTCGTTTGCTATACCGCGTTATGTTCAATTATAATATAATTGATTTCCTGCTTCATCATCCAGAGCACATTTATTCTCATTATTAATGATGCCAAAACTACCAGTAATTAACACTTGTTCGTTTCCCGAGATTATATCCGCTGGAGCAAATACCATTTTGTGTTGAAATTTTTAGTGTTCTGAAACACCGCTTAATTAGAGCTCAGGGCGCCGTGGAGGGAGAAGTTAGTGTTGCTGTAGGAGTGAATACTGTAGTGTCTGTTGCAAACTGCTGTTTTACTTGTATACGTTAGTGAAAGTTATTAGTTGAAATATAAGTTACAAACCGAAAAAATTTCAATAGTATATGTTATATATTATTCAGAATATGTTCTATACTGATGTGTTTCTTTCATTCTGAAGTGTAACTTGGAAACTGAAGTGTAACTTGTGTAATGTAATGCCGATTTTATGATGACTATAGAAGCTACTTAGCTGCAGCTTCATCACCAACAAGAAAACTTTTGTGCTTCGCTTCTAAATGTGTTTCAATTTTTCTAAAAATCCCTAAAAGTAAGAAAATAAAGCTACGAAGCAAATTGTCATTTGCACTTCCGGGATGGAAGGCTTGCAACGTTCACGGTTGACGACACATTCGGTATTTCCAAAATGGGGACTAACTCAACCAAACTTCAACCCTCAAACATTTTGCTGCGTCTAGTTTTATTTTGCACGAATGCCCGAAAACTCAGCAGGAGCCCGAAAACTCAAACTTTTCGATTCGCCAGGCGAGCAATTAGGTCGCCTCTGGAACGCGTGCTGCACACCCTACATCTGAACCACACAAATGCACTCCAAACTAACCACACAAACCTGTTCAGCACACTAACTACACACGTGTTACATGAACACAAACTACACAACTACACAAATGTGTTCCGCAGAAGAACTACACAAACGTGTTCCGCAGATGAACCACACAAACGTGTTCTACACATGGACTACGCAAACGTGCTACACGAACACAAACTACACAGCTACACAAATGTGTTCCGCAGATGAACCACACAAACGTGTCCCGCAGATGAACAACACAGACGTGTTCTACACATGAACTACGCAAACGTGATCCAGAGTGCAGCTGTCAATGGACTTCCTCCAACTGGCCGAACAGAATAAAATTGAGCTGCAATCCAACAGGGAGTTCTGAGCTCGACAAGCACTTCTCGTGATTGTCAATCAGCGATGTAGCTCTGCAGCTTGCTGCTCACAGCTGAGCCAGTGTCAGCTCACAGCTGAGTGTCGTTGAGCTCACAGCTGAGGTGCTTTCAGCTCACAGCAGAGATGCTTTCAGCTCACAGCAGAGAAACTTTCAGCTCACAGCTGAGTTAATTTCAGCTCACTTCTTAGTGGCTTTAAGATTCCAGCTGAGCCGTTTTCAGCTCACATCTGAGTCACTTTCAGCTCACAGCTTAGCAGCATGCAGCTCACAGCTTAGCTGCTTTCAGCTCACAGCTTAGCAGCATTCAGCTCACAGCTTAGCTGCTTTCAGCTCACAGCTTAGCAGCATTCAGCTCACAGCTGAATCACCTTCAGCTCACAGCTTAGCAGCATGCAGCTCACAGCTGAATCACCTTCAGCTCACAGCTTAGCAGCATGCAGCTCACAGCTGAATCACCTTCAGCTCACAGCTAAGCGCTTCAAGCTTCCAGTTGTATGGTTAGCAGCTCACAGCTGAGCTGCTTTAGGCCTATGGAGGGAGTGGCGGCCTAAGCCTCCTTGAGCGAAGGTCTCTTTGTTTGCATTAAATTTTGTGACCTGGGCAAGGCACTTGACCTGCAGGTTAAAGTGAAATTTAATGCATTGTTATACAAGGTTTATGCTTGCAGAATAGTTAAATAAATTAACCTATTGATGACAACTGTTTGGTAACTATGTTTAGTACATGTGCTCAGTACATCTGAGTGCTACATTTGTTTTTTATATATGTTTAGTATATGTGTTGTGGTCCTCTATTTAGCACATATGGGGCGGTACTCTCAAAACTCCCCTAAGAACACACAGCAGCCTAAGTACACGCAGCGTCCTAAGTACACGTAGCGGCTCTAATGCACGTGGTGGCCTAAGTATACGTGGCGACAAATTTATCGTCTGTGATTGGTCGGTTAGCCTAAAAAGCTATCAGTGATTGGCTGACGGTGTTACGAGCTCGTAACTATTTATGATCGCACGAACAATATTCAGTAAACTGGTTTAAAACGAGGAGATTGATGTGAGTTGAGCGTTTTTGTTGATTTTTTAATACTACAACTTCTCTAAATGAATAAAAGTTAGAGGAGTTACTCATAAAAACATCATATTTTTACATAACAAAAAAGTTATTCATAAAAAATATCATATTTTACATAACAAAAAGAGTTCCTCATAAAAAACATCATATTTTTACATTAGAAATAATCATACTCTCACCCAGCCACGATGGCGCGCCTGATCGATGTTATTCCGTTCCGCTCTTCATCTCGGCCGCCTGATCCGGTAGATCAAAAGTGACCGACCGATAGATCGCTACATGAGATCATCAATCGTGTGACCTCGGAACGCCTCCAAAAGATCAGATGAGATCCCGCGTCACACAACAAGTGATCCAGCGTCGTGATCTAGACCTGAATGTCGGAGCTAAAGTAGGCCGTAAGAATCTTATAAATGCCAAAAATTAATGAAAGTTTAGAAATTTTATGCAACACTTATATACAGTTTAATTTTATAATTTAATTTTATTTCCATTTAATCATTTTTTTCCTTTATATATCTCCATGATTTTTCGTATTAGTGACGTGAACTTGTGAAACGGGTCTGATTTAATTAAATTTAATTAAATTGAAGGGTTCAAACTCGCCGACCTTATTACGTTGCAATTAATAGGTACGCAGTTTCGTTTTTTATCATAATATTTTAATTATTAATAAGTACATTAAAGACCACCTTCAAAAATTCACCTGATTGATTGCACATCAATTGTTGTTTTTGAATATTTTTAAAAATGATGTTGTTCTAAATTAATTGTATTTTAAATTAAGTTTACCTATAATTTATTCATCTTTTAAAAGCATATAATATATTTGATGCTAATTCCATTACAACGTGCAGGAGTTTTCGATATAAACGAAATAACGAATTATATAGCATATTCAAAGCTTGCAATTTATTTCTGAATCCCTCAACACGTAAACAGTCCCCGTAGTTTCCACAGCCAGTATTCTGTGCTAAGATTCAGTCGCTATATTCCGTTATGATGGTATTCATGGATGTTGTTTTGTAGGTCCGCAGGATGACGCAAAGGAATACAAGATCCTCTGCTTTTGGTGCTGGAATTACATCGGAAACTGTGAATAAATTATCTATTTCTCTGGGGACGTATTTCCGATGTGTTGTTCTCTGTGATGAGGGAGGCTGTGACGTGTGGACGTGTCGGGACGAGGGAGGCTGTGACGTGTGGACGTGTAGGGACGAGGATGGCTGCGACGTGTGGACGTGTAGGGACGAGTTCAATTTAAAAGTTAGGTTTTGCCGGCCGTCGCTGCTGCGTTGGACTCCAGGATTTATCGCCGAAGGAATCCCCATATAGAAGACATTTAAATCACTTTTAATTTAACGATTTTCTAACATCAAATGAGCGGTGACAATGTTATTGCGAGGCCACGTTCGGAATGTCTTGTGAGATTAGTGCAGCGAATTCCTAACTTCAATGCGACTTGAAACCACAGCTTCTAATGTGAAAACTGCTTTAAAATCGTGTTCAAGAAATCCGAAATTACAAATTGAGTTCAAGTGAGCTTTGCTAATTCGTTCTGGGGGTTAACTTCAGATTTTTAACGAGAAAAATTCATGGTTGCTTTTCTGAAGGAGTATTCCTGATTTTAAACAGTAGGTATATGTTGCTTCGATTTATTTAATATTTTTGTGCATGTAAGTTAAAAAAGTTTTCAGGAAAACTTTCGAGAAAACTTTCGAAATATACAGCTTATTAGTGAAATTATTAAAGATATCCGAGTCAGTGATGCAAAATTTCTATGAAGTTTTAGAAGATGACTGTCGCGTCATCAAACCAATCGAGTTTCCACATGCAAATAAACCCCATATATAAATAAAAATATACGTTACCTCATTTTTCCTTATGAAAATAAACCCAATTTTAAAGCAAACCATGAAAATAGGCTCAGAAGCAAACACCTGATATTATTTCTCCGCTTAAAAAACAAACAAACTCGAGACGCCCGAGATTACATAAGTGCTCGGGTCTTGATTCCAGCCGCTGCAGTCTAGCTTCATCTCAGGATTTTTCTTTTTAGAAACTCTAACCTGAAATTTTACAGCCCATTTCAGCGGAGCTCATTTTTTATTTAATAGAAGTTCTAATTTGCCAAGCGAAGCCAAGTGGACAGAGACAAAAGAGGCGGTGAGCCTTTCCAAGATTTTATTCTCTGCAAATGAAAACTGCAAGAAATGGAATGAAAGTTTATGCGTGATGCTGGTAGAAAAAAGTTAAAAAAATCTAGATGAAAACAATAAATTTTCCGTGGCCGAGAGATTTGGAAGCGAGGCTAATTTCACTGATCCCATGAGACGAAACGGAAAGAGAATGAATGTAAGAGTTTACCTGAAGCAGCGGATTATTTCTCTTTAAAAATATTTAACCACATATAATAGATAATTTATTTCAAATTATTATTAACATTTTTCATTAATAATAATTTTTTTGCTGGAAGCATAGCAACACAAATATGCATGGACTATTATGGTGCACATGACCACGCCTGAACTTCACTTTTAGTGGTGGAATCTTTTGACATGGAAAAATGGTGGGAATCAGATTAAAAAGTTGTAATATAATTTTCAATTCATAAAATATATATTTTATTTAATTTTATTTAACACTTGAGTTTACTTCATATTAAAGCTGGGTTTATATGAGAGTTCCATACTAAATTCAGATTAGAATAGGCCTCTAATTAATAAGTATTAATCAATTTTGATGATTTAAAACAGGATCAAAAACAACTGGACTTGGGGCATTGTAATTAATATAAAGTGGATTATTTAAAATAAAATTACGGAAACGAAGTTAGATAAATGTGGTTAATGTCAACGCGTCTAAAGTGAATGGGACTAAGGAAAACAGAATAAGAGGAAACCAAATTAAAAAAACTGCTTGACGTAAATTTTTAAAAATGATTAAAGGATTACGGGATCTTCAATCATCAGAGATTATCTAACAGGAGCAAAGTCAGGCTAAGTTGCTAGTTTATTATACCGAATTGAGAAAGAATAACATTGATTACTCCTTTTAAAGCCCTAATAAAGTTTGAAGAAGGAAGAGTTGTTAGTCTCAACAAGACAAAAAGACGTTAAATTTTATGTCGTTTGTATTCGGAACTAGATTGCTGTTAGTCTGATAAACATCATAGACAACTTTAACGGTGGATCTAATTTATTTGCCGCCTTTTGTCCTAGATAAATTTTCTCTTCATATTCAATATAACGCTAACGCGTTTTGAAAACACAGATGCAGTACTCAGCCCCAATATCGGTCTCAACACCACGATTGCCTTTCAACACCATGATTGCCTTTCAACACCACGATTGCCTTTCACACAATAGAGCTGCAATTTGCAGGCAATCCTGAGCTGGATTGCGAGCTGGGCTCGCTCTTCACGTAATTGTCAATCAGCGATGCAGCTGAGACATCGGGGTAGGCGGAGACTAGCGTCATGCTTGCTGAGACCCTCAGACCAAGTTCAGCATTACTGAAGTCGTAGACCAAGTGCAGCATTACTGAAGTCCCGCTGTGCAGCATTACTGAAGTCTTGCTGTGCAGCATTACTGAAGTCCCGCTGTGCAGCATTATTGAAGTCCCACAGTGCAGCATTATGCAAAAAAATGCTAGTCCCGCGCCACAGCACTTGGCTGTATTGCTTCGATTGTAGCCCTGTAAAGATGATGGAGAAAACTCTGCAATATTTACTGGGGAGGAATTTTTAACTTCCCCCAATCGTCGTTTGATTTAATGTCTCTGCAATATTTTAAGAGTTGCATGCATTTTGTTAAAGCTTCATGACTCGTTAATTGATTGCAAATATTTTCGTTGACGACATCTCACTTATTAAATAAATTTCAAGTAAAGAATTTTGTAAGTTATTTATGCTTGCTTTAAAATTTATCATTTTTTCCAAAAGCTTTGCCTCATTCTGATAATTAATATTATTCTTTTCTCGAATTCATAGCAAGCTTTTTGTCGATCGCATGTGCAACATTTGCAGATTTTCGTATGGCTGTCATGTTTCGCGTATCAATTATAGACGATCACAACTTTGAGCTCCATTGCTATTTCGTTCGTAATAGCTTTTTTGTGAACCGTTTGCTCTTCATATTAAAAAGTTCCCCACGAAGTGAAACTTTTGCACTTCACTTCCGAAGCCTAACTTAGAGGCCTAGTTTTTGTCGAGACAAAACTTGCCCCCATGCCACCTGCCTCAAAATTTATGAGTTTCTCCTCTAAAATAAAAAATAATAAAGAAACTCGGCCGATGAAATATCTCCCATGTGAATAATGGCCCGTCAGTCTGAAATTGAACTACTTGAGTCCTTTTTAAATTTCACTCTTTTCCTCGGCTTAACAAAAAGATTTATATCAAAATTAGTCGCGTAGTTCGGTAAAATGCGGACATGAATAACACTTAGAATAACGAATTTCAATATTATCAAAAGCGTGAAGCACTTCCTTGATAAAAGCGTGAACAGAGAGTGGACGCAGCACAGACAATCTTTTCTGCGAGGCCAAACTGGGTCAGGCTGACCCACTCACGAAGAGAAAGTGCTTCGCAAATGGAAAAAGTCCTATTCATTTTATTGAACAGATGCAATTTATGGATGAAATGGTAGTGAGGTGAAGTTAATAGGGCAATTCGTACAAAGTAGTTTTCAAAGAATTCGATGTCGTCATCAGAGATATAAAAATATAAATTGATTTGTATGGATCTTATTTGCAAATGAAAGTCAAATTTGCATTAAAATCATGTTTAATGTTGACTCCTGGCGCTCTATCGTCACGTAGGAAGCCGGCGAGGCTTTGGCAGCAGTCAAATTCAATTAGAAATACTTTAATTAACGATACGTGTTACCAATTTTACTGTAGAATAGAATGTTTTCAATTTGAAATATTACCAATGCGAAGATTTATCTAATTGAATTCACCTTTATTAACGCCATTTTATTATAGAATTGAATGTTTTTAATTTGAAATATTACTGTAGCGGACCAGCCTTGGACACGCTTAAAATGCTATTAGTTTTCTTCAGCCGCCGCACCTCTCTGACAAAGACTAAGGAGTAAAAGTATGAGTATATAGTTTTCTCGAGAAGCAGCTGATTAAGAGTAGGCAGCTGACTTTTGCCTGAGCCACTACACTTTGTAATGTCTGTAAATATCTGTGTCTAAATGTCTGTACTTGTAAACCTAAATGAATTAAGTTTACAGTCCTATGTCATGGCTGCGGGTTACCTTGTAATCCGACCAATTAAATATACCTTGTGGTCTTTGAAAATTCGCTGAACCATTTTGATAATCCTCGTACGTTAGGGCCCGCATGCAGAGACCCAGTAACGTCGTTGTATGGAGCGTAGTTCTCCCGCTACATTACCAATGCGAAGATTCATCTAATTCAATTCACCTTTATTAGCGCCAATTTAAAAAATAAAGTAATTGTGTCTCATCTAAAATACGTACAAGGAATGAAGCCTTTAATTAAGAAAAACCTATTTAATAGAAATAATTTTGAATTTTACGAATAACCTCAGCAATTACCCCAGCCTAAGGCTCGGCATATCTAAAGTTGCTCGTCTTGACCCAGGCTGCAGCTTCAATAAGAACTTTTCTTGGCCCTGAGGCGAGCATAAAGTCATTTGCTCACTAAGCTCTCTGGGAACTCCAGCCCTGAGTTCCATAAGAACTAATAAGATAGGCGGCATGCGCGACACCTCAGGCGGCGAAGACTAACTGCAACCTACATTAGTTGCCCTCCATTTTGATTGCGTTTCACCTCAGGTGACGAAGACTAACTGCAACCTACAGTAGTTACCCTCCACTTTGACTGAGCTTCACCTCAGGTGACGAAGACTAACTGCAACCTACAGTAGTTACCGTCCATTTTGATTGCGCTTCACCTCAGGTGACGGAGACTAAATGCAATGTACAGTAGTTACCCTCCATTTTGATTGCGCTTCACCTCAGGTGACGAAGACTAACTGCAACCTACAGTAGTTACCCTCCATTTTGATTGCGCTTCACCTCAGGTGACGAAGACTAACTGCAACCTACAGTAGTTACCCTCCATTTTGACTGAGCTTCACCTCAGGTGACGAAGACTAATTGCAACCTACAGTAGTTGCCCTCTATTTTGACTGAGCTCCACCTCAGGTGACGAAGACTAACTGCAACCTACAGTAGTTACCCTCCATACAACTTTGAGTGCGCTTCACCACAGGCAGCATTAACTAACTGCAACCTACAGTAGTTACGATCTCCATTTTGACTGCACTGCACCTAAAATGGCAAGGACTAACTGCAATCTGCAGTATNTTTTTTGGGGGGGGGGGGGACGTGGCTGCTGCCACCAAAATTATTTACCTTTTTCATCTCGAATTGTAACTGCAATCTTCCACAGTTAGCCTGCATTGCGAAGGATAATTACAACCTAACATAGTTAGTCTTCATTCTGAAGGTTAGCTGCAACATATTATTGTTACTCATTAGTTAATAACTATACTATCGAGAGTTGCCTTAATGCAAATCTTTTCACTATTTTCTATACTGTTATTCAAATTTTCCTTTCAAAGTTTTTATTATTATGTAAGTTTACGGTATCTGTATACTCCTTGTAAACTTCTCTCTTCATTATTCATTATAAGCCCTTTTATTCATTGTACGGCGGTGCACGCTTCACTGTCTGCTGTGACTCCGCCAGGATGACATTCACTTCCTTCAAAAAATTCATAATTAAGATTCGTTGTCTGTCAAGGAGTAGCAGATATATATTTTAGGACGAAGGTTTTTCTGCATTTAATTACTTGTAGATCGATTTCTCAATTCCTTGACTCCATAAAAGGATGAAATGGAACTCATGAAATCGTTTATTGTGCCTTGAAACGTTGCAAGTGAATTTTTTAGGCTGGAAATATAACCCATTTGAAATATATTTAGACTTTCGTGTATAATTTCGGATCTGAAGAAAAGAGATATTTGCACGACTAAAAATGTGCTTTCTAATCAATTGTTACAGTCTCAAAACTTTCATTCATTCACTGAAAAAGTCTTGTCTCATTTTTTCTCAATTCTGTTAATAAGATAATTTTACAGACAAGCTATCAAATTAAATAATTAATTGGCCAACTAAATTGCTTGCCTGCTCAAAATAATTTTTTTCTAGTAAGTAAGAATTTTATTTACATCTTTCAGGCTGAATAGGTAACATTTTAATTTTCTATTCATTCTTGTGGGACAAAATGGGATATTTTCTAACTCTCAGAGAATTATTTCAAGAAAATTTATTCGGGGGAACGAACATGGTTTCTTTGAAGCAACTTTTAATGATGCGAACCGAGATGGCGAAATCTTTTGAGTCTTCGATGTCTTCAAAATCTTCAATCGGGCGAAACGAGACTTTTTGTGGAGAAACCAATTTTTATTAAACTTTTTTGGTTGCAGCTGAGCAAACTAGAAATTCTATCTAAATGGTAGTACGCTTCTTATTACAGACGCTAGAAAATCCACACTCTATTATAGCAGGTATTTTTAAAAGTAACATTATATATTTTTTAGCAATTTGTGTGCGCGAAACCTGGAACTGAAAAATTTGTATGAATGCGTTTCTACAAAACTTTTCGCGACGGAGTGTTGTCGGAATATGAAATTTTCGTTCTCAGTGAGAGAATATTAAGGCTTACGGAAGCGAAAGTTTGGATTAGAATTCAACATTTTGTTCTCAAAGTGTTGCATGCAAATTTATTGTTTGAGAAAAAAACACTTCCACCTTTCAAATAGGATACAAATGTAAGCTCTGTAATTATGAACATTTTAGAAATAAAACTTTTTAAAATATAACTTAATTTAGTCTGAAAATTAATCATATGATTCAAATAAGAATGGGAATTGCAATGTGTTGAGATCACAAATTGCTTTGCAAAATATTGATAATTTGTGTAAAATAAATTATATCTAATTTGTGTTCAATGTTTCTCACGTGTTGACCATCGCCATATCATGCTAAACCTTGCTAACTTGATTAAAATTGGTGAAAATAGGAAATTTGAGTCGAAAATTTGAAAATTGAGTTGAAAATTGGAAAATTTAGTTGAAAATTAAAAATTTGAGCTGAAATTTAGCCACCCAAAACAAACCAAAGAAATTGAGTTGAAAATTGCAAATTTGAGTTTAAAATTGCTCATTTTTGTTTGGCAATGCTCTATCTTTTGGAATATTGCAAAATAATGTGATACATTACTATTTTGTTCAAAACATTGCTAATCTGTATAGAATATTGCCTATTTATGTTAAAAATTGCAAATCTGTGTAGAATATTGCTAAGTTGTGTAGAATATTAGTCTTTGCATCCTAGGCATGCCACCAGGTCGACTTCAAAGCCCCGGACCTCAGGCGAAACTTCGCACATTTCTTGTCAAGAATTACGACGCCAGTCTTGTGGCCGTGACGAAGAGGGAACCAAGCACGCTGAGCTGCATGTTTGTTAGTCGAAAACCTGCTGGCAGGTCCAGACAAACAGGACTAATTTGCTGATAAACAACAGTTGTGCTTCAGTCATGGCAAACACGGCAAAATTCTAAACCAAACAGAGGTTTTCTTCCTGGCAAACAAACTCTGCATTATCAAGGAAACGTAATTGCTTGGTCATATCGAACTAGCCGCTCATCTGCCCAGCAAAGCACATACAATCCAAAAAAAACTTCTAAAAAATCTAACAAGACATAATTTCAAAAAACACACACAAAAAACAATCGAAAACACTTATACCAACCAAACATAAACCTGCCAGGTGAAAACTTGTCAAGTATGCAAATATCTCCAGGTTTAACCTTCCTATCACAGACTTGTGACACACATGACAAGAACACAATCTAGCAAGTACAAACTAGACAAAATAGCAAACCTGTCTAACACAACCTGCAAAACTCATACCTGCCAAACTCAAGCCAGTCCAGCCCGAATCTGCATATACCAACACGGCAAGATGAAAATCCTCCACGCACAAACCTGCCCCACATAAATTGGCCTAGCTGAAACTTACCAAACTCAAGCCTGTCCAACTCAAATCTACCTAACCCTAACACGCCAAAATAAAATCTACCATGCACAAATTTGCCGAACACAAACCTGCCTAGCACTAACATGCCAAAACGCAAATCTCCTAAGCACAAACCTGTCCCACATAAATTGGCCTAGCTCAAACCTGCCAAACGCTCAATAAGACAAAGTTCACTCCACATTCTAACGTGTCCCTCATTTCTCCAGCCCAGCGCACTAGCGTCAGGACTGCAGTAGCCTGCCTGTTGCTGCTTCATCACGTAGACCACTTATTTTCCCCTAGCACGAATGCCTGATTAATGCATAGTAAATTTTCTGTTGTTTGATAGTCATTGAAAATTCATAATATGTTTGCTATATATTTTGTATGATCTAACTAGAATATTTTTGGGAAGATTCAGGATTTCTTATGAGCGATAAAGAAGAAGGAAGCTAACCGTCGTATTAAATCCAGTATAGATAGCGTGGTTCACGTGTAACGTTATGCTTAATTGTCTTCAGTCAAAGTGTGTGTCTTAATTGTCTTCACTAGTGTGACGAAACTCAGCACCTAAAGAGGTATGGTTTGGCGACTATTGTAATCTAGGGTGATCTGTATTCCTACAATTATTTAATATTAATTTTTGATTAGTTTAATGAACTAAGTGTTTGATATTATGTGTTAAATAAGCTTCATTTCTTAATAGAAAAACTACCGAGCCGATACCTATACTCTACCGCTCATTTGCTCATTACTTTTGCAATCGATTTATTTCGATTATTATTCATAGATTCTCATTAGTATTATTACCAATTTGGGCGTTCATCATTTGTTTCGTTTTTAAAAAAAATTTTTGGTAATAATAAATAACATAATAATAATTATATGATAAATAATATAATCATTATTATAATAATAATAATAATATATTTTTGTTAATAAATATTTGTTTTAAGCCTAGGCGCGCAAGTTCGTCACACATACCATCGCGATCACGTTAGTTAAGAGGGTCCTAGAGTTATAGCTCATGAATGAATAGATATTGTCCTGCATTTAATAACTCCGTAATTTGTACGATAATTATTATAGACACAAACAATTGAATTTTTGACTTGGTTCAACAGCCTCAACAGGTATCTTTTCGGAGTATCAAAAGCGATGAGTTGACGTCATCCACACTAATCCTGCTAAGCTCCACGCACAATAAACTGCTAAGCTCCACGCACAATAAACTGCTAAGCTTCAAGCACAATAAACTGCTAAGTTATACGTACAATAACCTGCAGAGGTTCACGCACAACAAACTGCTAAGCTCTGCTTACATTAAACTTCCAAGCTTCACGTACAATAAACTGCTAAACTTCGCGCACGATAAACGGTTAAGCTTCATGTACGATAAACTGCTAATATCACGAACAATAAGCTACTAAGCTTCATTTACGTTAAAATGTTAAGCTTCACGTACGATAAACTGTTAAGCTTCATGCATGATAAACTGTTAAGCTTCATGTACGATAAACTGCTAATCTCACAAACAATAATCTACTAAATTAAGCTTCATTTACGATAAACTGTTAAGCTTCACGTACGATCAACTGTCAAGCTTCATGTACATAAACTTTTGAGCTTCGTGTACGATAAACTGTTAAGCTTCATTTACGATAAACAGCTATAGCTTTACTTATGATAAACTGTTCAAATTCGTGTACGATAAACTGTCAAGCTTCTCGCAAAATAAACTGACAAGCTTCGTGCAAAAAAATGCTAAGCTTCACGCACAATAAACTCTCAAGCTTCATGCACGATAAACTGTCATGCTTCACGCACAATAAATTGTCGAGCCTCACGCAGGATAAACCGCAAGGCTTCTCATTTTATTGCTCAGTTTCTGGAAAATAGGCTGGTCTTGTGACGAGTTTCTCGGTAGCAATGTTTCCAACGAAGGTTGTCATCGAAATTCTCTACTAAATTTGTCTCGTTGTATTGCATTACCATACGTAACTTTCCTGGTCGTATTTCATTCGACATCAAGCAATTCTTTCGTAAAATTCAAAAAGTAACACAATCGAAACTTGCCTTTCCTTTACGACGGAAGGCATAAATCAAGTTCCTTCACTTATAAATCAATAATGCAGACATTTCAAGGCCCCATTATGTCATTTTCTATAAAATATTGAATATCTTTCCATGGCGTTAATTTCATATTCCATAAATTTTCCCTTTTTAGGAAACTCATCTTATCTAGCCTCCATATTTTCTCCATTCACATCAATAAACAATAACGTTCTCAATATTTTCTCCATAGGCAGCAGAATATATAACAGCTCCTTTTTGTTGCCGCTGATCCTGGAAAGTTGGCCTCGCAATGTAATCTTCACTCAGAGAAATGAGTGAGACTTTGTCCAAATAGCGATGCACTTCTGGCCCATGAGTGGGTTACTCTTACCCATTTTGGCTAGACAAAAATGGTGTATCAGTGTCACGTGCATGAAGTGAATCAATATTTTGACAACATGAAACATTCATTTTTCTGAAGGTCTATAGAAAAAGCTCGAGGCTCGTATTAATGCAATACGTGGACCGCCTTTGAGGAATCCATCGACGAGCAGAAACTTTAGAGCCTCAGAAGCTGGAATTGAATTGAAGAATCGGAATAGAAGGACGGAGCAATACTTTATTGGGAGTCCAGACACCAGCGGCCAGTCCAGAGGGACGGTGATGCTTGTTTTCTCGCTTTAGTTTACCGACGGAAAAACAGCCAAACGAAAACGAATGTTTTTATCAATGTTTTTTTTTTTGCCATCCAATTCCAAACGCGAAATTGTACACAAGATTCCGACTTGCATGTTGCGTCACAACGTATAAATTCTGCCATGAGCTAAAGGTTGATTTTTTTTTAATTTGCTATCAAGGCGGAATGAATTTCCTTAATTCAATTATGGCTTGCAAGGTGCCACCACATGACTTTTCGATACAACATCGATAAATTACGGTTATTATCACAAAACAGACTACAGTTCTCCCCCTCAGTTATTCAAAACTGTTTATAATGTAGTCAATAAATGTCATAAATATTGGCGTTACGAAATCTAGGTTTTAAAAGGAAAACGAAGAAATATTACATTTTAACTTGTTCCGGGAACTAACTTAAAATGATTGAGACTTCGTTGTTTTTCACCGCGTAAAATCGATAGCTGCATGGTGCATAGTGAAACTTCGAACAAAAAATTAATTTCTGGTAAAAAAATTGTGCAACACAAATATCGCACAAAAGAAACCGAAAACTCAAGCAAAACTTAATGTTGTCGTTTTTTCGTGCAAAGTTGAAGGAAAAATATTATGAACAAAATTATCATCAAGAACTTTTGTCCCGTTGTAAATTGGCTTTTGACACGGTACAAAAATCGTAGAAAATGGGAAGTTGGGAAAACTTCGAAAATTATTGGCGTTTTCCGTGCTATTCATAAAAAAAAACATTGTACTTGTTTTCTTGTAGCGCGTTTCCGATGCTAGACACAAAAAATCCCAATATTTGACATCCGAGTCCAATACACGGCCAAGAGATCCTGCAAGTCCATACAGGCGCCTGAATAAAACATGAATTCTCAAACACTAAAGCGCTAGCCTTGCGTTGGAAACTCAGCCTTGCTTTCATATAATACCAACCTCGCGTTCTAAATTCTTCTTGAAAAGCTGACACGCAGCGTTACAAAAAACCGTATTGCTCGGGGAAGATAGTGTTTATCATATAATATTATATAGAGCGTAACCTAGTCAATACTAAGGTAGCGCTGTCTTTTGGGAACGCCGGAAGTGTTATAAAACGCTATCTTGCAGTGAAATCGCCAGAATAGCGTTATAGAACGTTGTCCTGCAGTGACTATGCCAGAGAGGTGTAATGCCATGACAACGCCGCAAAAACTGTACAGAACGCTGTCTTGCATTGCCAACTCTAGAATAGCGTTATTAAACGTTGTCAGTCCTGCAGTGTTACATTAACGCGCTGTCTTGCTATGTTAATGTTGAAGTTTCATTTCAAAAGGTGTTTTGCTCTGACGCTACGTTTAGTTCAGCCAACACGAATGCTACGTTACAGTCAACATTGATAACGCTATCGTAGAGTTCTTTTCCGACGCAAGTTATAACGTTAATTGAAGAGCTTGTTTTATTTGTTTAACGCCTCCCCTGAAGTGGAATTTTTCTTGATTTCGGAATTTCACTGGTTTCTTGAATTAAAATTAACTAAGTTCTTTTGTTTCACTGCCTTCTGAAGGTCAAGTTAAGACGACTTTTTCGAAAGTCTTCAATAAAATTTTCAATCTGACATCAAATTTTGATTGCAAATTTTAATTTAATTGCATTCCTTCGACGCTCAAAATATTTAGACTCAAGTTAATTGTTCCATTTAACGATATTATAAAAAACTACATCTTAACCATTTTGACTTGCAGATCTTGCGTACAGAGTAATTTATGGAGATTACCAGCCATACAACACAACTTGTAAAAATATGGGCTGATTTCGGATTCGGAAATGCGTGTAAGTGCCGAGAGAAGGTGAAAGTTGCGAGAGTTGGTGGATCTCGATGAACGTTGGCAAAGTGATGAAAACGTTGTAAAAAGTGTAAGTGCGTGAAAATGGGGAAAAAAAACTTGAAAGTGGTGTAAGTGGATATAGTGGATGAAAGAGGTAAAAAGCAGGAAAAGGTAGATGAAGGTGGTGCGAACGTGGAAGTGACGGAAGTAAATGTATACAGTGAAAGTGATGAAAATAGGTGATGAAGGATAGTGAAAGTGGCGAGCGTATGTAAAAGTAAGCGAAGAGATGAATGTATAGTTAAAGCAGGTGAAAGTAGTGAAAGCATGTGAAATAGTGAGAAGTAAAAACAAGCGCATGTAATGAAAGCAGGTGAAATTAGTGAAAGCAGGTGAAAGTAGTGAAAGCAGGTGAAAGTAGTGAAAGCAGGTGAAAGTAGTGAAAGCAGGTGAATACAATGAAAGCAGGTGAAAGTAAGGGAAGTAATGTGAACGGCAAAAGTAGGGCGGCTCGAACACCTGCGCAGTTCAATTCATCCGGGGCTTTCGAAGTGCGGAAAATTATATATCATCAACAACACTAAAAACGCACTAGAGGGGAAAGTTTTTTGGGCCTAATTCTTTTAGATCATTTCATTTATTTTAATAAAAAGGGTAACAAAATTTTGCTGTCACGGTGGTTTGTTAAAATTCAATTCATTACGTTCAATGTAGAACTATTCATTCAATCACACAAGAAAAACGGCTCATATTCTTTAAATTGGTTAAATTTTACTAAAATTCCGAGCCAAGCTTGGTGGAAATTTGTGTTTTTGTTAATGGCGTGCAACAGCTTGGTTGGTATTTGGTGAGGATTTACCATTTCATCGTGAATATTTACTTCAAAATATTGGCATTCTATGTATGATTGCATGATAATTCTTTTTTTATAATTTTGTTTGTTCATTTGTTTTCAAAAATCGTTTGCGGTATGTTGAATAATGAGAGGAAATTTTAACGAGTATTCGACATCACGTGACTCATTAACTCCGTAGTGACGGAAATAAAAACGAAAGCGGCCAGTAAATCAATGATGCAGTAGAAGTTCTCCTTAGTTTGTGAAACTCATTTTGAATTGATACGTCATGTTTCATATAATTTAAGTTTCATTGATTACCTGAGAGTATTTCTTATTGATAATTTTTTTTTATTTTCACAATTTGGCGACGAGTTTGAATGGACTTCTAGTAATTTTTTTCTCAATTAGGCGTGTGGTATGATTTGAAAAATTAAATATAAGGTTTCCAAGGGACATTTTATCAGAATTTTACGACGTTTTAAATGTGCAACATTCATTATCTAGTAGGTGAAGAGATTTGCAAAACTTGTGTGCATATTCGAAACGTCTTATAATTAAAATAAAATTTCCCAGTAAACATTATGTTCTGAATTTCAAATCTCACCAGTAGTCTAACTTGTCTGATTGAGAATGGCAATATGAAGATTGTCAACAAGATTGTCTCTGGTCTTCAACGAAACTTGCACTAACTAACAACTTCGATACTTTTCGTGGGAAGGAAACTAAATATTAATGTTCTCCTTTTCTGTTTGTATTGCTTTCAATTTTTTATATTATATATCATTATTATATTGTTAGTGTGACTGTTAGTTTCACCTACACCTTAACATCGGCAGTATTGAGGAGAATTAAACCACGTCGTCCTTCAACTGCGGAGCTTCGAAGTGAAACTAAAAACCAGAATTCATTTAATAAATCTAAAAAATATAAATTACTCACGAATGATGCAATGATTTTCGTTCAAGCTGTTAGTTCATTGTTTTTTTGACATTGTTCTGCCTAAATTTATTGACGGTTTCAAATTTATTAAATATTTTTAAATTTATTGAACGTTATTCTTTCACTTTCATTGCCTTCGAAATGATATTCAGCTTAACATAGAAGTCGCTAGTCACGTTCTGTTTTTATATCCAGCGATACACTCGATAAAAAAATTGCAGGCTATTCACTTGTTTCTCATTTTATTTGAAAATTTTCATTATGTGTATATTGAACAATGATGAATTTGTGAGATTGGTTCGAAAAAATAGACCCTTTGTTCGGCATGACAGTGCGAATCGGTCATTCATATGATTAGCGACAGTGAGCAAAGGCCAATCGGAATAGCGATGCGTTTTATTTATATGGTAATGTGGTAGGGATTCATTTCGAATTCTACGCTTAAATTATACACTAACATTTAAAAAAATTAGTCACTTTGTTCATTTTCAAATTAGTTTCGTCGCTGAAGCTGACTTTTATTATGAACGAATCGTTCGTACGAACATAATCGAATTATTCATCCAAGTATATTATGAGTTAATATAGAAGTGGATGCTTTATTAGAAATTGTACTAATTTTTTACAGAATTTATGATAGGCAACTCGAATTTTTCTAGCTTTAATACATTTTAAAGAACTTGTTGGCTAGCCTAATTATTTTATAAAATCGCATCGAAAAGAAGAAGTTCAAATTTTTAAAAGAATATTTGAAGAACTATCAAAGTTACGCCTAGAAACTTCCTTAAAAATACATTGAGCCTCCTGTATGAAGAACTTTTCTAACTTTGAAGTTTACATGAAATTATTCATTCAAAATTCGTTTACAATATTTTTTGCTTGTTGCTACAAATAACTGAGATGAAAGTTCAATTTTTAGTTTTGTACCTGTTAATCAAGGAATACTATTTTAAAAACTAATTTTCAATTTATTTTTATATGAACTCATAGAGTTGAATTGTGGAATGCGTTTCCTGTGCAAAATGACGTAGCTGAATAAATTTAGAAAGTTTGTAAAACATTTGTGCCAAAATAACAGCGGTGTATGTATTTACAGCATAATTTTAACTCTGTATGACTCACACCAGCCAACATATTCGATTTTCGATGAAAATTTCAAATGACGTTAAATTTCCTGCAGTGAAAGTATATCGATCGCAATACAAATGCTGTTCATAGCGCTGGTTGTGCTGCATACAACTCTTTCATTGACATATTGACTGTCTCAATATGGACCATTACACTTGTGGTGAAAGTTTCTTTGATGTTTTGACCCAGATAACTTTTTTTAGAATATTGTGGGTGAATGTGTTGGGAGTTCTAGTTTCCGATGAGCCTTCTTAGAGTGAACATCAAGCCAGGAGCAGTGCACCATTACAGAACTTTTCGAACAATTATAGAAACGTCCAGAAAAATGGCAACTTGTTTCGTATTGGCAGTGGTGTTCTTCAGCGCAGCAGTTGAGGTGAGTAATTCAGTTATTTATTTGAACTCCAATATTCACCATTCTTGCTGAATACTGCAGTTTCAGTTGATATTAAAATTTTTTTTTCATGAGAGCGTTGCTCTCATGCGCCGAGTGCTGATTTTAATTTGCAAAAACTAAATACGACACAAGTTATTTTTTCCTATCTTCCAACAGGCCCAGACCACTCGAGTCGATTCCTCGACTCTGGAGACGGTAAGTTATCGGGAGTTGCTTGTGATAAAGACAGTAGACTGACGGGAGTTGCTTGAGGTAGATAAGGTAGATTGTGAAAAGTTGCTTGTGGTAGAGACAGTAGACTGTCTGGAGTTGCTTGTGGTAGAGACGAGTCATACGTATATAAGTACTTTCCGTGTAGGTGATATATTGGTTATTGATTTCTTAGGGTGGTGGGCTTGGTTATTCACTTTCAAATGAAATATTATTTTTAACCTCCAAGATGATAAATATTTATTGACTTTCAAAATGATGGATTATTATCACCTGTGCAGTTTCAACTGGAGTATAAACAAACGACCATACTTTTCAAGGAATGTACCGATGCTTCCCACGCAGTTGAAGGAAGTCTGTACTCCGTAACAGTGGCTGAGAATCTCGAGTACATTCGAGCATCATTCACTGACATCACGGCAGACTGGCAGAAGGAAGCCGAACCTGAAGACACAGTATCGTGTGCCATCAGAGCGCATGAAGAGGGTTCGTTGTTTTCGATAGCACAGTTTTACAGCAGTCTACAACGCAGTTTTTTATAAGACTGGTAAAAATGAAATGAGTAGTATGAAATTATTAATTGAAACCCGATGGGAACCCAATATCAGTAATGACTTTATGAAGATTACCTACTTCCTGGAATGAAATGCGTGATTGCCAATATTATTTTTATCATATTTGAACGTAAACTGAGTTCTCCGCAGATGCTCTCATGTTTCAATTCACGAGCTCCAATGGTTGCCTGCTTGCGCTCAACGAGGCTTTTGACCGCAGTTTGCAGTCGTGCAACATTACCGACGACTCGAAAATAGTCTTCATTAAGAGTGCAGGTCAGATTAAAATATTAATCCGTATATCTTATCTATATGCTTTAATTCAGAAATTATGTATTTCCTGCGCGAATTGTAGGTCCCTGGGATGGTAAGCTCGTTCCTAGACAAGGAAATTAGTGTACAAATACTTTAATGTATGTAGCGGGGCTGATGTAACTAAACTATAGCGTGAACTTTTGTTAATATTGCCCTTCGCAATACCAGTTTTAGCGATATTGAACGTGTGAATGATAGAAGAGTAGATAGACAAGCCTCAGACATAACTTTCACTTTTGAAGTTGTCGTCATGTTGGGAAATAATTGACATTTATGTTAAAATGACGCTCGTGAAACGTTTCTCGAGTGAAGCTGTCATAAATTAATAATTGTAACAAGTAGACGTGTTGCAGGAATTTGCTTCGATGGAGGTAAAGCCTACAGGGAGGGTGAGACCTCAGACGAAATGTGTCCGCGGACTTGTGAAGAAGATGCATTCAAAGGTGAGGAAGCCGTCCATCATCGTTAGTGAAGTAAATAACTTGTTAGACTTCTGTATGGTCACAGCTCCTGTTGAAATATTCTATAGTCCATACTCTTTAGTATGTACCAAAATTGCATATGTAATTGCATGGTGAGCAATTTAGAAAAGATATCCATTCAACTTACCTATAATTTCTTCTAATAATATTACGTTGATGAAACTAGTAAATTTATTTTTTTCCTTGCCCAAATTTATTATTTAGTTCAAAACTTCACTCAGATTTCGTATCGGATGGCGATGAAGTTTCGCTGTATCCTGATACACCCTTCACCTGCTGCCCAGTGTGGATCAAGCCGTGCTATGCCACGGTACATGAACTTGCCCTCGACGCTTGCTCTGCAGTGGCTTTCTGTAAAGCTTTCGGCCTCGTGATACCTTATGACAATGCGGCCGATATTTCAGATGTGGCAAAATATGCATATGAATTCAGTGGGGGTGAGTTTCATAGTACGTTGTCATTATTTAACAACGTCTTACGTTCAATTTAATCTTTGATCACCCACGGACAGTGTATCTCCTAAACGTTAGCATGTGTATCACTTTGTTGACGAAGTGAGTTTTACTGGAATTTTGCTTGAAGTCATAAACGATTAGCGTTGATTTTACTTCCGGGATTTCTGTCCTATTTATTAGGGATTGAAACTTTTCTGGTCTACGAATATTCTCTGCGAACATATGTCAGCTGTTTCTCGCTGCTCCTCTTTTGACTAATTATCGGTGGTCCTTTCTTATCCATTTTTTAATTATCCTCTCTTAACTCTTTCTCCTGCTCCCCTCTTAACTATTTATTCCTTCTCCTTTCTTAACTATTTATCACCGCTCTTCTATTAACAGTTGCTCTTTCTCCCACAGATGGCATGTGGGCTAATGTATTTAAAGGAAAAGATGGAGTGTGGCGCTATGGGGCCTCATCTGGGTCAGTTGACCCATCTTTGTGGGTGGCCGGTCATCCTGAGTCCGGAAAAAACTGCGCGGTGGTCACAGTGGAAGGCAAGATCCGGAGTGCCGACTGCAATAGTCAAGTTAATTTTCAGTGTCGTGAGCCTGTAGCAGGAGTTTACGGCTTTTGTGCACAGCAAGATCCAGCTTTCTTCCCTGTAGGATAGTTATGACTTTTATACAGAGCGATATGAAGTTTTCTTCCCTGTAGGATAGTTATGACTTTTATACAGAGCGATATGAAGTTTTCTTCCCTGTAGGATAGTTATGACTTTTCTGAAGAGAAATATAATGTTTTATTTCATGTAGGATAATTATGACTTTTGTGTAGTGCAGGATCTAGCTTTCCTCCCTGTAGGATAAGTTTCAACCAATGATTCAATTGTCGGGGAAATTAGCTGATCTTTTTAAATAAAAACTTCGTATTAAGAAGTGTTGACACGTTGAATGTTGACGTGTTGAGTGTTGACGTGTTGTGTGTTGACGTGTTGAGTGTTGACGTGTTGAGTGTTGACGTGTTGAGTGTTGACGTGTTGAGTGTTGACGTGTTGCGTGTTGACGTGTTGAGTGTTGAGTGATGACGTGTTGACCGTTGACGTGTTGAGTGTTGACGTGTGTAGTTTTGACGTGTTGAGTGTTGACGTGTTGAGTGTTGACGTGATGACGTGTTGACCGTTGACGTGTTGAGTGTTGACGTGTTGAGTGTTGATGTGTTGATCCCGCCTTTGAAACGTATTGCTTTATTTGCCAAGATACCCATTTCTTGTTACAATCGATTAAATACCAGATACGAGTTCATTTGCCAGAATACCACGAAGTTTATGAAATCCTGAAATCTCTATCTCTAGTCTTAAATTTTTCTATGCGGGATTTGTTCCAATATTTTCAATATAATTTACTGTCAGATTAAAACTTTATTCGCTCCAGAGACATTAATCGCATTAACCCGTGTTTTTTTTTTTTGTCTGTTTCTCAATTTTGACGAGGAAAATTGGACGGTTTGCGACACTTGAATTTTTGTAGTTCATTTACAAATTTTCGAGAGGATAATTGGTTTATCAATTTGTTGCTCTCCTTTTCAGGTGAATTGTTCATTATATCTTAGTTTACGGAAATTTTTTTAAATAATGAGGCTTTTGATTTTTATTATTTGAGTTCGTTCTGGTCTACGTCAAATTTTTCAACGCTCAGATGAATGTACTCATGGCAATTTTTTCGAATGAGATCAACTCCATGTAATTTGCTCTATTTTAATAGTTACTAATTTTTTTCATATTCTTGTACGGTGCACAATATAAATACGTAACAGTTCACAGATCCGCAGCGTTCTCAATTGAAATAATGAGTGACTCGCGGTCGTTTAAATAACCTGATCTTTATTTATACCGTTTTTTATTTGATAACATTCGCTTTCAAATTCCGTTAATTTAAATTTAAATGATGATGTTTCAAACTTTGATGATGAGTAAGCAGAGTGACGTTATGTACGTGGTCCTGTTTCACGCTTTTCTTTTATTATCTGGTGAAAAACTTCAGAAGTTTCATCTTAGGATTCGATGTTACGCAATAATCTTTTGTTTTGAATGTGAAATGCGATTATGTCAAAACAATACTTTTCATTTACCTTCATTACCTTTCATTGATTGATGTTTCCTTACCACACACAATGACAAAATAGCAAAATTCAACAGATATAAATTCCAGAGACAAATTATAGTGTCTCAAAATTTGAATGGGGATCACTTGTATATAAGAAGACAATTTAGCAATAATTCTCTCTCACAAACTCAGAAAAGTTTGTAAAAGATTTTATGAAATGAATGCAGAAATTTATTTCAGGTAGTCAAATAATTATAAATACTAAAACTGTTTGGTATATATACGATTCTTTGGGGTCTCCATGTTAAGTAACAGTCGTTCAATTTTGATTTCGAAAATAATAGAAATATTCGATCCCTCGATTTATTCTTTAATTTAGTTTATTTAATTTATTCTCAATTTATTGTTTGTGAAAAATATGCGTAACGTATGCTAAAATACGCTGGAATAAACATTCACATTCCCAACAGCATATGTTCATTTTCTCTGCCGTTCGGAATGCGAAATTATAATTTGTAAGTTCAGCTATTTAGCTTAATTCAGATAAAACCTTTAGCCCAGAAGCACCAAAGTAATTACATTTTGTGATGACTGAAAAACTAATTAGAGATGAAGAAATCTATACATTCTGATATAAATATCAAAATATATATATACATATGTATAAATATATACTCATCAATGTACATAGTGATGAGGGAACAGCAATAAAAATTTCAATCATTGTAAATAAATTTTCCCCGTTTTATTTAATTTCACATTTATGATATAAGCTTTGAGTCAACTACCCGGCAAAATAAATGGCTTAATAATGCATGAAGGTGACAATAAATGACATGGAACTTAAAACACACGCACGACAAAGAAAAAGCACATGGCCAGATCCTTTGAAATGTTGCACCATAAGGGCATGGGTTCTTTGATCTACCGCTACTAGTGTGTTATACAGTCATCAGATCTACCTCTAAGGTGTTGAAGTTTCAACGCCACTTGGAAGTTTCTACACGTAACGTTCAGGAAAAGTGAAATGGTAAGACATTTTATTAGCAATAGGTATTATTAATGTTGGAAATCCGTAACCTTAGCTTGTTTTAAGGGGAGTTTTCTAGGAATTGTCTATTTATGGAGCAGCATCACTTGGATAAATTTACCATGCAAACTATACTGGGAATATTTTCTAAGAAAACCTGGTTTTTGATTGGCTGGCATTGCTCCGTGCGGCATTGGCGATACCCACAATATGTACGTTCAATCAACTGCGAGGTTATAAAAGCCTGCGCTGAAATAGCTTTTGGCAATTCTCATAGATTTTAATGTATATAAATATAAAGTCTAGTTAGATGATGAAATCTTGGATTAGCTTACTGATTTTGCCTCAATATTTGGTGTTAGTCACTAAATCCCCCGTAATCTAAGGTTCGTGTGGGGGGACTTCGCGGTCAGTAGCAGAACACGTACTGCCAATTTTTTGCCATTTCAATATTCAGGTGTTAAGAGCATCAAGAAACTGTTGCACGAACCCAATTTCAGTTTTGTTAAGAGTAAAACAGATTTTTTTGCTTTAAACGATATGCATACTCATTTTTATTCCATACATACAAATTTGGTTACGACTTTTGGGCTTGGTCAACAATTGAGAGTTCATTATTGTGCACGTTCCCTAAACTAAAATTAAACTGCGCAAGAGTTCCGAAATATTTCTTTCGCGATCGTACTTCTTCCGGAAAGTGGCGTATGACGATGGCGACGCCTGGCGACGGCGACAGAGATCGCCTGAATGAACACATCTGCACAAAGAGTAGGGTGGCCCAGTGGTTACAGAACGGAGTACCAAAATTGGAGCACTGTGCTGCGGGTTCGATCCCAGCTACCTACCTGCTGCGTTCTGGTCAAATCGGCAAGTTGGCTGGATGATTAAGCACAGCAAAATTGGAGCAATGGTTTGGGTATTCAACACGTGAATATTCTGCTGCGCTAAGAATCGGCGACAGGTATAACGGCCTAATCAACACCAGCACCGATATACTACGCTATACTTCACTGCGAACAAACTAATTTACAGGCCCGTTGTTTCCTCCAGAATTTTTCTTTAAACTTTATAGTGAAGAGAATTCAAACTTTTAAGGCTGTGGATCATTTATATCCACTGCCTTAAATTTCTTATGAAATATACTTTTCAGCTGGTAGTAAAATTATCATTCCATCTTAAAGTCCCTCGGTAATTTTGGTAATTCAAATTTGCCGCTATTCTGATATACGATCAAGTAATGGCATATCCTTAATCATTATGTATGTATATACTAAGTAATTCTTGGGCTATGTTTATTGCTTAACTTGTAACTGATATTCCGCAATTCCTCAGGGCAACAAAGAGTCGCTGCCGGTGAACAAACACTGTGAGTAATGAAGATAATCTCTAATAAATAACGTAACTTGTTACTTATATTTAAAAAATATTTAGCTAAGAAATTGGGCCGATATCGTTAGTAAGAAATGTTTTGTGGAAAATTTGTTCAGAAACTATTATTAACGATCTTCCAACAATCTACGACCATCGTAAGGACGGGAATTTAATACGGCACAGAATTGAATGTTGTCCGTAACTATAATGGAGTAAAATTTTATCTCCTCCAGACTAGTTTAATTTTTTTAATAATTTACACAGAGGTACCAGAGAGTTTGTATAAAGATATATTTGAATCCCGAGGCACGGTCGCATATCCTGCGGATGCTAAGTAGAGTGCTGAGGGTGCAAACCGTTCTCGTCATTGTCGTGATTTCTCTCGCTCCTGCGTTTCATTACCACCGCCTGAAATTCAGATTCATCCCAACTTAATTGTTCAATTGATCATGAGTGTATGCCATATTTAGGTGTATTTTTTAGCCTTGTCTTGACTCTCATTTAACCATGCCTTCACTAGTTAAAAGTTCCCATCCTCGACCAGTTACCGCCCACGAGATCAGACTACTCACGCGGGGCTTCAAAGCCCTCGACCGGGACGGGTCGAAGAAGCTGAGCGTGTCTGAGCTCATGTCGCTGCCAGGGCTGGACAATAACCCCCTCCTACACCGCATTGTTGACGTCTTAGATACTGACGGCGATGGCGAAATTGACATCGCAGGTGAGCGAGCGACGATAATGTGCAAGTCATTCGTATTGCGTCTGATGTTGGGCGAGGTGGGTCCCCTTCTGCTGTTACTGATAAACCTGCCTCTTGCATCGTGGTGCTTGGCTGCTTGTCGCATTTACATGGATGGGAAGATGATTAGTCGAAAGCACTCGCTCGCTGCTTGTAATTATTAAATCTTGCGCTCATTGTCGTTTAAGTGTTCATGATTTTTGTTTGCATAATTCACTTGATTAATCGTCGCTCATTTTCAACCAATTGTCTAAATTTGATTCGATATAACTAGCATATTCTCATCGGATGGGTGCACTTGCTCCGTTTGTGAATCAGGTTTTGTGGCATATCAAAACGTTCGATAAAAATAGCTTAGGCACATGGTAGAGGATGCGATAAAGAATGTCCCGCGTTTCCTTTGTTGGAACAGAATTAGCTATACGAGACAGCAAAATGTCTTTAGTTTATGATATACTGTATGTGTCACTCATAGTATTAGTATTTACTGTAAATACTAACTCCTAGTGTTATGATCTACTGTATATACAATTTCTCGTGTTATGATATGATATACTGTATATACAACTATACATACAACGCTGAAAATAATGGCTTTAACATGGGCAGAGTTTATCGCCGGAATTCCTAAGTTGAGCATGAAAGGCGACACGAACAGCCAGCTGCAATTCTTATTCCGTATCTACGATATGGATAACGACGGCTTCATATCCAGCGGCGAGCTCTTCCAAGTGAGTAAGGTTGTGGTATGCAGGTAATAAATTAAGGTAAACAAATGTTTATATTGAATTGAAGCGGAGTTCAAATTAAAACCGAAGGCGTGGCTCCTGATCTTTTTAATCTTATCCAATTTACCGTGCTCTCAATCATGCCCGTTATTCGAAGCTAGATGATAGATAATTATTAGATACGATGCAATTAAACGCTCGCTTTTTCATCACCCTCGTGAAATTGAAATATTATTGCAATAGTAAATTGGCCTTCGGCGTCTGAATATCTGGACTAAAGCTCCTACGTAATCGCAAGATTGCAGGAGCGAGAAGTCCAACACAGCTTTATTCAAGTTGCGTCTGTTGCTCGCAGGTGCTGCGGATGATGGACGAAAGATGGAGTGACGTGCAGCTGCAGCAGATGGTAGACAGGACTATCGTGCAGCACGGCACTGATGGCAGAATTAGCTTTGATCAATTCAAGGCGGTTGTTTTAGCTAGTTTCCATTTTGAGGGTAGCACGGAATGACGTCTGTAAGATCACGAGCACCGCGTGCGTGGGCGGGCTTGGTGAGTGGGGGAACGTGTTAGGTCGCAGGTACGGCGTGTAGGTAAAGACAACGTGTTTGTTGAATACACGAAGAAGGGGAGGATGTGTGCGGTGTATACAAGGAGGTTTGATAGATTGCGCGTTTTCTATATGCAAAGAGAGGGTTTGGTTGCTTGTACTAAGGTAGAGGTTACATGTACTGCGTGTACCTGTGCGAGTCGCGGATTATGCATCCATGTTGCTGAAATCACAAAGTCCTATCAAAAAACTAGGTCATGTAAGACTGAATCTCTCAATAAATTTTGTTGTATATCAGTTAATTGTCTCAATTTGTATTATCGCTCTATGGCTATAAAAAATACGAGTCAACTTTATTTGAATTCCCCTACATAACATAACATATTGATCTCGGCGCTGAAGTGTAGGCCTGATGTGGCCTGTCGCCGATTCTTTTCCTTTTCGTGCCTTGTTCACAGAAGATCTAATATCGTTTCATTTGACCGGATATTTTCATGACTGACGATAGTTTCAAGTAGCTACTAGACTTCCACCGGGTTCGATATGGTGCTAGGCATTTCAAATCTGAACATATATTTTTCCATAGCTTTATCTAGTCTGTGCTTGAAAGCGTTCATACTTGGAACGCCAACGATGTCATTGACATTGGGGAGGCTGTTCCACATGTCGGTGATTCAAAGCGAGAAGAAATTTTGTCGCGTGGAAAAGTTGCAGCGCAGTTTTTTTAGTTTATAGCCGTGGCCCCTGGTGTTGGTTCTTGTTTCAAATTCTAGTAATCCTTCGGGGACCTTGTATAAACCATGAGTATACTAGTACATTTCAATGAGGTCCCCACGCAGACGTCGATAACTGAGGCTTGGAAGCTTCATAATCTTCAATATTTCTTCAGAGGACTTGCCCTTCAAGCTTGGAATTAGCCTTGTTGCATGTCTTTGAATATTTTCTAGTAAATTTCTGTCCTTTTCTAATCTCGGTGACCACACGTTTCCAAACTCTAGGATTCGGGCGCACGACTGCAACAAATTCGCTTCTGCATCTAGGAACTCGTATGAGCGTCTGATTAGTCCAAGAAGTTTGTTGGATGTGTTAGCTTGCGTTTCAACATGCTTAGAAAATTTCAGCTCCTTGTCGACATGAACTCAGATCTTTTTCCACACTAGACTTTTCAATCATTACTCTCTCGTTGCAACCATGTCTTCTCATACTGTAATCTTGCTGTTCATTGTTCTTCCCGAGGTGAAGTACTTTACACTTGTCAGCATCAAACCGCAGCTGCCACGTATCAGCCCAGTTAACTAAACTGTCAAGATCACCTTGCAACTGCGCTTTATTTGACGCATCCTTCACTGTATTATAAACTTTTGTGTCGTCGGCATACATGGAGCACACGCTGGAGACTGCTTCTGGCAAATCGTTTATAAAAGCAACGAACAAAATAGGCCCAAGAACGCTTCCTTATGGCACGCCACTGCGCACTGATGCCCAGTCTGACACGGTTCCGTTAATACTGACACGTTGTCGTCTACCTACTAGACAATCTCTGATCCATTGGAGTACGTTTCCCTCAATTTCCAAAGACTTCACTTTACGCAACAGCCGCTCATGCGGAACACTGTCAAATGCTTTGGCAAAATCGAGGTAAAATGCATCCACTGGCTCCCTTTCGTCCAGCAGGCGAGTACAATCGTTCAACGTAGATAATAAGTTAGTGGTGCAGGATCTACCGACGATAAAACCATGTTGGCAATATGATGTGAGATGGTGAGCAGTCAAGTGATCGATAATCCTATCCCTCACAACAGATTCCATTAGCTTACAAACAACACTTGTCAGACTGACAGGGCGATAGTTGTCGGGGCTACTTTTGTCACCTTTTTTGAACAATGGTGTTACTGGAGCTTCTTTCCAGTCGGAAGGCAAAGTTCCTTCGTTCGAGGTTTTTTGAAAGAATACAGTCAATGGGCCGACAAGAACGGTTGCTAATTCTTTGAGCAATCTGAGATGGAAGCCGTCTGGTCCACATGACTTGTTGGGATTTAGAGCTACCAGGCGCTTGAGAACCTCTTCTTCGTGTATTTCAAAACATGTTAACTTCGAGTCGACTGGGCGCTCCTCACTATCTGGAATACTGTTCAAGTCCTCATCTGTGAACACACTGCTGAAGAACTGTTTAAGAACGTTAGCCTTGCCCTCATCAGAGGAGATCTTTCGTTGGTCTACTTTCAAATCAGATATACCGTCTTTTGACTTGCACTTCGAACTAGCGTACAAGAAGAAGGCTTTCGGATTCTTTTTACATTTTTAGCAATATTTTTTTCGAAGTTTTTCACTGCAGTGCGACAAACTTTTTTAGCTTGATTTCGAGCTCTGACATACAGGTTAAAATCAGACTCGCTGCGAGTTCGTAAATAACGCTTGTAGGCTTCTTTCTTGGTCTTTAGCCAAGTCTTAACTGCACTGTTCATCCACTGGGACTTTTTGACTCCTCCAAGCGTAATCTTGGGTACATAGGCAACAACTGCAGACATAACCGTGTCTTTGAGAAACGACCATGAATCAGCCACATTCATGTCCTTAATTCAGTCCGAAAAATTCGCCGCATTCACCGTTTCACGGAGTTCATCATAGTCGCCCTTCGCAAAGTTCAAACGTTCACGCTTCCGAAGCGTCTCTTCTGCACAACACTTAATATTGAAAAACAATGATTGGTGGTGGCTTTTGCCCAACGGAGCCTCGTGGCGAACTCATCTATCATTGATTCTACGGAAACACGTGGACGTAAACGCAGTGGGAGGGAAATATACTTCACAAGGTGTTCTTCTGCCTGGTAAAACAATGGAAGGGTATTGGAATAAACTTGTTCGATGTAAACATTTTTGAATGCTTGATAAATGATGAAGAATTAAAAATATACTGTTCAATACTTCATTGCATTTACATATTTACCAACGACGTGCTTCCAGTAACATGATTCAAAAGCCCTATCACTAAGCATAAATAAGAATGAAATTGAACTACTTACAGGAAAATGGTAAATGTTACATGCAACTGCAGTGGATTTTATTATATCACGATCCACCTCGCATTTAGTTATAGACACAACAGTTGTCAACTTGGACACGTACGCTCACTTCAAAACGATCTTGGTACGCAATTAGTGAATGGCAAGAAAGAGGTAAGCAATAATTACAGTATCTACATTCATGACAGTAACATGAGATATCAAAGTAATTCAGGACAGTGACCGCTAAGTCACTTTGATTAACAATAGGCTATGTCGACTCCTTAACAAAGTCTTGAATGCGGTAGCGTGGATCTTTAATCCTTTGTCAATTAGAGATAACTTTGGCCTTGAAAAATGAATAGTTTTGACGGCGGTTGATGTACTCTTAAACAATAGTGAAACAGCCATATCTCAAAAGTGGGCAATGAGCATGTATAGCTATATTGTCATCGTCGCTAATTAGCCACGTCAGCAGTAACGAGTTCAAACCACCGCCTGAGAGCGTCAGCCAGGACGTGCGGCAACGTGGCCAGGTCCCTCACGACGAGGTAGAAGGGGAAAGGGAACTCCTCGGCGAGGGGCTTGAGAGTAAGCTGGACGTTATCCCAGACCTTGATGTCATAAAATGAGTGGTTCTCGGAAGCGTCGAGTACGAAGAAGACAACAAATATGCGGTCGTTGCGCGCGGCCCGAACGGCGGCTCGCAATGCCTCGGAGCGAGCGTGTGTCTGACCGTCGCTCACGATGAGCAGGATCTGAGCGGTGTCCGAGTGAGCGACAGTTCCGCCTCGCGCATCTCTGAAGAGCGCCACGCTTGACTCGAGCAGCTCCACGAACTTGCTCTCCTGCTGCTCAAAATTCAGGTTCGCGAAGACTTTAGCCCCCGAGGCGTCACTGAAGGATTCGTCTAGAGGATGCAGAAGGGTCGTCGAGGATCCGAAGGATACCACACCAAACTTTCCGACTTCCAGCTTCGTGAGCGCCTGCGACACGAGCGAGATGCTCTGCTTTGCCAAGTCCTCTGCTCGCACCTGTGAGCGAAGTTTCAAATCATTCACAGTATTATTCATTTACTCATTACAGATATGACGTGTAATTTAATATTTTTCATATATGCTGAATATTTCAACATTTGACAAGTATCTTGAATATTTTTAAAATATGCCAGATTTTTCTCGAATACTGACGGCCTTCATGGACTCGGAGTCGTCGATGGCGAGCAGGACGTGGTAGGCGCGCTTGCTGGGCTGCGTGCGTCGCAGCCAAATCTTGTCCTTGAGGAAGTGGGACGCGATGTAGCCAATCACCTGACGGGGAGATATGACGTCACGAGTGCTATACGCATGTATTAATCGTCACGGTTTGTATACACGTGATTTGGGCGTTGGGTACATGACGGATCAGACGTCATGTGTGATATATTCATAACGTATTAGATGTCACAGGTGTTATATACCATTAATACTACGATAAAATCTTCTAATTATAAAGGGACTTGACGGATTTTTAGTCAAAATTGAGGGACAAGCTAAATATCTGAATACGTTATCAGAAGATAAGACTAAGGCCCACAAGAGGCCGAGTTAGGCGCACCTTGCGCATGTTGAGGCGCTTGCCAGTCTTGTAGTCTCCCTTTAGCCTAGACGCCTCGGTAGGCTCGAGAATAAGGCGCAGCTGGTCAGACAGCTGGGCGGCGTAGGGCGCCACCTGCGCCTGATGCGTCGCCCAGGAGTGGCAGGCATCATCGTCAGGACGTGTCAGCGCCAGGCGAGACGCCTCGAGACGTGCTGACGTCGCCTGTACGTCATCCTCGAACTGCGCCTCCGTCGTTAGTTCTGCGGAAATATCACGATTTAGACATCGTTTACGATTGTTATCGAGGTTTCCCTTTGATAAGTGCCTCTAAAATTTTGCGATTATTAATTGTATGTAAGACTGGATTTCTTTATTAATCAGTATTTTATATCGTCTCCATCGTTTTTCATCTTGGAGGAAACAGTTTCATATTTCATACAGTGACGCTCGTGCCGCTAACTTTAGATTAAACTATTTTTCCTCATATCCTGGACAGGACTGATTTGTAAAATTTCAAACGATTTCAAAATCAGCAACTTGACAACTTCTGCGTGATAACAAGTCACGTTACCTTCTTGCTCCAGGAGCGTGTGGAAGTATGTCTCTGGAGGCCGCTGCACCGTGTGCTCCAGCACAAACTCCCCCTCCGTCTCCATCTTCTCGTCCTCCAGCTTCTCTCCTTCTCCCCTCTCTGTCTCCAGTCCTTGTTTGTGCTCCTTGCCTCTACCTCGCTGCTTCTCAGCCTCCAGTTTCTCTGTTTTGCTGGAGTCTTCTTCTTCTTCGTCGTCGTCCACCTGGATAAGAGCAGAAAAAATTGGAGATACAAGAATATTTTCCAGAAAACTTTTACGTTCGGTCCTGCAGCAAGACTTTATTCAATATTTTAAGCGTTCAGTGTGCAGAACATGATAGAAATATGATAAGAAGATACGCTAAGTTATCCCGGTTCAACAATTTGTGTGGAACCATTTTTATTTCAAACAAGGAAATTCTTACAACGTAAGTACAACTCTTTCAAACAATAAAATTAAAATAAAGTTTCAAGAACTTCATTCTTTCATTTCCCTCAGGGTTTCAACATAGAAATACGACGACAGTTACGGATCATCAACCGAACTGCTCATTTAATAAAAATTTCCCATTAGAATTGAATTATCAATTCGCAATGAGAAAGAAAATAAATTAAATTATTAAATTCGAGTAAATTTAAAGCGCCTTCAATGATGAAATTATCTAATGACCTATCTTCCTGGAACAAAAAAAAACTATAACGGACGTAGGCTCAGTACCTCCATGAGCTGTTGTTGCACGCCTTCCTCCTCGGGCTCTGAGGCGTCATCGTCCTGTTGGGGGGCGGGGGCCTCGATGGCTTGGTCTCTTGTGCCGGCATCGACTGCCTGACCTTCAGCCTCCTCATCCGCCTGCTTGATCACCTGCAATGTAAGAGGTTACGTCAAGACAGTGATAAAGATTACTTTTTGTTACACCTAACACCACCTGCGGCTACAGCTCATAACTCACTATGGGCAGCTACAGCTCCCTACGGGCTGCACCTCTGCAGCTTCAGCTCCCAATTCACTATGGGCTGCACCATCTGCAGCAAACACCATCTGCCCCTTGCACCTCTAGTACATACCTCTACTCGCTAATAATTTTTCGCCGCACTTTAGCATCTGCAAACACACTACCACCTGCACCTATGACTTAACTAAAATTAAACACTTGAAATCAAACACAACACTATACATGGCAGTTGACAAAACATCACAACTTTTCATCCAAGCGACCATGGAGGTCAGAGCTGACACGAGTGATACCTATGATGCCAGTTGCGGTAATTTCGTGACATGGTTCTAGAAACAGCAAGGACAGCTATGCATGCAGCCTGAACAATTTACGCCTGCATTAACCGAGTATAAAATATCCGCACCATTTCCGTAAATTACACAAGCTCCACTTCTGCATATTACAAATGCCCTACCTGCCCGGATAACACCTGCAACACCGGCCTAGACATTACATGCACCACTCACCCTCATTTGTGACGAGTCTTCAGGTGGTGCGTCTTTATTATCACAGTTGTCCTCGGCCTCGTCATGAGGCTCGTCCTCCTTGTGTAAGTCTTTATGCGTGCTCGTCAGGAGGCCGCGACGAAGTTCCTCGTTAGGATCGCCCGTAACTTTACGCTCGTCAACATCGCCAGGCTTGCGCTGCTTCTGCCGTCGCTGCTCCGGGAGGGGGGCGTTGGGGCGCTCTGAGTCCCTGCGCAGCAGACCCGGGAGGCATACGTTAGAGTGGATGAAGGAAGGGGGGTGGGGAATGGGATACTGATAATGAAGAAAAAAATGAGGAATGGGATGCATATAGGGATAGGACTAAAAGGGAAAAATAAGTTGGGTATATACATACAGGGAGTGAAGCAGGAGGACGTGGCGACTGGGATACATCCAAGGGATGTGATGGCTGCGATATATCAATGGGAATGAGGACTGAGATACATTCATTAAAATGAGAACTGAGATACATACAGGGGATACGAAGGCTAGGGTACCTCTAGGGGAGTGGAGAGAACAATGAACCCGAGGGTAGGTAACAGCATAGAAAGTACGTAACCACAAAGGCAGGACAATTCACGGACCATCACGAATATTGGAGTCAGTTTGTAGCAAGGATTGGGAGCCGTGCGAGATTTCTTAAGTGCATACAAGGTAAGCATTGCTATGTGATATTTACTTCACATCGGAATTTCACACAATTGTCAAGAATAAGCAATTGTTTACACAGAAAGAAGTACCAATTTTACAAACAAGATTATACCAACTCAGTTGTTACAGTGAACACTCAGCATAGCAAGAGCAGCAATAGCATACGTAAATGTGGCGCTCGTTAAAGCTGAATAATGACGAAGAACCTTTGTCTTTGGAGACGATAAAGGGACGCTACCTAGAGACGAAGGATGGCTCATCGTCCTAACTAGAGACGACGGACGACTCATCGTCTTACCTTGTGACGCAGGACGTGTCGCCTTCGTGCATTTCTTCGTCCTGAGGACGTGCCTGAGACTGCCCTACGCCAAGGCTCTCCTGCGTCGTCTCCCCAGACTCCCCTGCTTCGTCCTGCTCGTCGAGGTCATCGTCGCGGTCCTGGCCAGAGTCGTCCGTCTTGGGCGCCTCCTGAGGGGCGATGTGGTTATTACAGAATAAATAAAATAAACAGAACGAATTGAGTAAACACAATTAAGTAAATAAAACAGAATAAATTTAATAAAACAGAATCAATTGAATATAGTAATACATCAGATAAAACAGAATAAATTAAATAAAACAAAATAAATTAAATAAATAATCAGATTTATTCACCACCTAGTCTTCTCCATACAACAAATGGCTCTATTTCGATTTTATAAAAATTTCTATACCCGCAACAATTAACATGTTTTTCTCGTGTATATGATGTAAAGTTTGCTTCTCAATACAGGTTTTATTCTCCTTTGAATTAACTACCGTAGGAACAAATATCCCCAAGAAAAAATACTATTTTAATTACTTCGCTCTTATAGGAACCACTGAAAACGACATAATAGACAAATGAATGCCATAATTTGCGTGCTGAATATAAACCTGTAATCATTTGTACCCAGACCGTAAATTGGTCGTAATGCAGCAAGATCGGTAGTAGATTTTCACAATTTTCGTAATATTTATTAAAGTCTGGACAACCAACCACTCCCCCCCTTACCTTAGTCTTGTCTTTGCTAGCGTTGTCAACGTCCATGGGCGCGGCTTCGGCGTTATTTTGGGTGTCGCGGTCTTTGGAAGCTTCGATTTCATTATTCTTTTCTTCATCCTTCTCTTCCTCCTCCTCATGCTGGAGTTTGGGACCTTCGTCCTCAGCCTCACCAGCATTCTTGCGCCGTTCTTCTCTCTCTTCCTTTTCCTCTGCGTCCTTTTCTTCGTCCATTTCTTCAGCCTTGAAGTCTTTATCTGTGTTTTCCATCTCATCCAGATTTTTTTCGCCCTCTTCTCCATCCTTCTCTTGATTTTCTTCTTCAGGTAGGTCTTCATTCTCTTCACTCTTTTCCTCCTCATTTTTGTTTTCCAAGTCCTTACCCTCGGGGAAGAGAGCCTTCTTTTCGATATCAAGAGGGTTTTCTTCGTCTTCTTTGTCATGGTCGCCTTCGTCATCAGGCTTATCTTCCTCTGCTTCGTCGAGGTTCAAGTCATCGGGAATCTTGTTTTGATCCTCGTCAGGCTGGTGTTGAGGCTTGTTTTCCTCACCAGCAAGACGATCCTCGAAGTTTCCTTCGTCTTCTTCATCGTCTTCCTCTTCCGTGGGTTGGTTAGGCTGACGTCGGTCTTCCTCCATTTCCTCTGGCTTATCAGTCTTCGGCTGTGCGTCTTCTTCATCCTCTTTCTTGTTTTTCTTGTCGTTCTTCTGGTTTTTGTGTTTATCTTTAGCGACGATCTGGCTCTCCCTTTCATCGTCTCCGGCCTCTGCCGTATCGTCTTCTTCAAGTTCCTCTTCCTCTTCGTTGCCCTCGCCCTGCTCTTCTTTGTCGTTCCACAGCTTCTTGTCGAGAGTCTCGGCACCTTGCTCGGTCTGGCCCATTTGGTCGTCCATTTTGTTCTCATCCTCTTTCTCAGTTTCGTCGTCTTGCTCGTCTATCTCAGGACGCTCCATGTCCTGCAACTTGCCCTCGAAATCTTCACTCATTTCCACTCCGTTGTCTTCCTTCAAGTCTTTGTCCCCGGGTTTCTCTTTCTGTCCCTCTTGTAATGCAGATTCGAGCTGATCTTCTGACTCCAATTTATCGGACATGTCCTTTTTGCCCTCACCCTCAGCAAGACCAGCGGCTTCGGAGTCTTCATCGTCTTCAAAAGAAAGCTTGCCTTCAGCGCCTCCTTCTTCTTGCAGGTCCTGGGGTTTGCAAAAACCTTTATTGGCCATCTGATAGAACACAGCCAGCAGAACCGAGAACAGCTTGCCTAGACTGCGGCCAGCCGCAGCGGCGCAGAGCAGCAAATTATCGCCAAGGGTGGCGTATTGGGCTAACAGGGAGTGCATCTGCCGTAGATTATGTAGAACATGAGCATCACAAGAATCGGACACACCCTCAACCAAACTCGTGAGGCATTTCACCACGTAGTTGAGCTTCATCGATTTAATGTCAGCCAAGAGGGACGCTACAATTGCTTCTGAAATAACATCGTCACCAAGGGCAGCTTCAGAGGAAGCTTCACGCTCTTGGTACTTTTTGAAGAGGCACTGGATGGCGTAGAGTGCCGCACTGGTGCAGTTCTCGACTTCTGCCACATAAGCCATGTCAGTGTCGCCGTGCTCGATGCTCGGCATGCGCACTTCGGCGGACTGCAACCAATTATCAACCTCCTGCGAGGCCTGGGACCAGCATGAGACCCAGACCAGCAGCTGACGTGTGAGGCACGTGTGGCCGCGCGCCTCTGGGTCCAAAAGAGCCACGGCCTGCATGAGAGTTTCAGCCGCGTCACCAAGTTCACACTTCAAGGATTGCAGCGCCTGTACGTGAGCCGCGTTCACTATCCGCGGTCGCGAGTCATCTGAAAACTGAGCAAGCACCTGACCAGTTCTGTGGGCGATGTTCTTACATTTGCTGCTGATGACCATGAGGAAGTCTCTTGCCTGTAGGAGGGACGTCTGTGAGGGAGGCTGGCGCTCCTCCTGAGCGGCAATGAGACTGCCGCTTTCAGGCCGCGTGTCAATGACGGCGCAAACCTCAGCTGCCGACAGCGAGAGGAACAAACTCAGAGAATTTATTTTGTCACAGACATCGACATAGGAGGTGACACCAGCAGTCGGTTGAGATGGCGCTTGTTGCAAGTCTTCCAAAAGTCCCGTGAGGATGTTTAGGTTGCGTGCAAGTTGTGTAGACTGCAGCCTGAGGTCAGTCGAGAGAAGCATGAGGTGCTTGCAAGCTCCTCGCATTCGCTTGATGAGGTCTGGACCAAGGTCCTGGTGAGGCAGAGTTAGACGCTCCAGTAACAGCTGCATTCTATTGAGACTCCTGTAGTAATATTTATCACAACCCGCCCATTGTACGGTAAACTGTTTCGCGGTACTATCGGAGAGATTTAGAGTGCCTATTACGATGCTGCTCCCTTGGAATATTTTGGCGAAGAAGTCGTCGGTCCAGAGTGTGTTACCGCGATGGTATCGCACGCCCATGTCAGCAAGCTGTTTGAAGAGACGTGTAACACTCACACGTCGCTGTTTCATCACGTCCTTCATCTTCCTGAGGCGCACCTCTTTATCCGTCTCATTTGTGGACAACGAGAGGTCAGCCGAAAGTTTCTGATAGGCCTCGATGATGGACACGGTCACATCCTCGACGCTCTCAACGCAGTCATTGTAGTGGAGACTTTCAAGGATTTTACCAACGAATTTCTGCGATTTGTTGCAGTAATTATCAAGAGAGTCAAGCAGGGACCCTGTTTTGACACCCAACATAGGACTAGATACCGCCGGATGTGGAGGAGGGATGCTGGTGACAGTGACAGGAGTGGTGCGTTTCGTGTCCCAAACTCCTTCACCCGAGAGCTTGAGTTCCTCAACAGCATCCTTGGCCCAAATGTCGCGGTTGTTGATACGCAGAAATTTTTTCCACTTACTCATGAGCGAGTGCAAGCCTCGGCACGACTTGTCTACCTTGCTGCGAACCTGGTCGATGTCCCTGTAGGTCGCGATGCTGTAGTTAGCAACCTTGACGAGCTCTTTGACGCGTTTTTCAATTTCGGCGCGCTGTTTAGCCAGAGCTTCCTTCACTGCCGGCATGAACTGGGTATAGTAGTTGACGACGTTGCTTAGAATATTGCACACGTCAAGATAAGGGGACTTTGATACAAGGAGATGTCTGTGGAAAGCATCAAGTAATAAGAGTTTAGACTCAAATTCACCGAGAGTGGCATTTTCCATGAGCTCACGCAGAATATGTGCAAGGGACTGCACGGTTTCAGGATCCCAGTCCTGACCAGAGAGAGAGTCGTAGAGATGAGGCCACCACTTCATTTTTGAGGTAAAAGCTTCGTTGTAGGTGACAAGGTCGATGCAATTCTTCCACTCATGCAGCTCGATCGCTCGCCACTCCACCACCTGGCTTTTGATGGCGTTGAGGTGCACCACCAACGATACTCCTTTATGGGCGTTGGCCTCCCATATGGCCGCCTTCAGTAGCACAGCTTCGAGCCCCGCAAGCAACTTTGGAAGGGGAGACGTCACCGAAAATTGCAGGACGCGCTTGACGACACTGATGACGAGCAGCAATGTCGGATGTTCCGGCCAGTCGAGGAGTAATTCGTCGATTCTGTCGAGTAGTGGCATCAGTAGCGGTCGAAGTTTCGTGGCCTCCGACGGTCGCCAGTCAACGTAGAAATTATTAGGCTTGACTAGGATTGCTGTGAGTTGCGGGTTTTGCAGGGACTTGCAAGCCGCGTGGTTGAAGATGAGGTGAGACCCCACGCACGACCGATCCAGGTCACAAGTGGCCACGGGGCCACACGAGCTCAAGATTGTGTGTAACATTTTGACGCGCTGCAGGGCTGCAGGGACCACACCGAAGTCCTTGATTGCAGTGTGTCGCTTGCCTAATTCACCACTGCGCTCTTGGGGGAGAGGCGAGTGATTGGACAGCAGGTCAAAGTGAACCTCGGTGATCTCCCAAAACTGTTCTTCTCGCAACCAATCATTAGCATCCTCCTCCATTTCTGCTTTAGGCTCGGGTTCTGGTGGTGTTTGTTCCAGAGTGCTTTCGTTCAAGTCATCAAAGTCTTTCTCATGACTAGGAAACATTTCTTTAAACTCTCGCACCTGGGTTTCTTCGTCTGTCTCATTCTTGGCGTGCTCTTTGGCTTTGTATCTGAAGAGACTCGCGTTTTCTTCCTCCTTGCGCTTCTTCTCGGCCTCTTGTCTCCTCCACCAGGCCAAAGCCTTGGTCACAATGCCCCCTAGCAATGCCGCAGTGTTGACATTAAGACGTCCCGCTGTTACTACAGCACAGTGAAGCTCGAAGAGACTTGTTCGAAGGGCTAGGCTCTGGCAGCGCTTCCTGCTCGCTTCATGCCCGTCCACAGAACTCAACAACTTCGTCAGGGAGCCTACGTCTCTTTCTAGGTGTACCAAATAGTCCATTGGGTCTCTGGGGTTCCGAAGGATGGGGAAAGAAGAAATTCTTTGCAAAATCATCGTAGTGTTAGCCTCACAAGTAGTCTCAGCGAGCTTTATCCTAGTTTGAGCATTGAGCACACGCAGACTGCGTACGGTGATGGCAAGACCCTCCATGAAGAGAGAGGTCACGTCACGAAAGAGCATGAACTCTGAATGGACGTGAGCAAAGAAATTGTCGAGTGTGACGAGTTTGCGGTCCATCTGGTCAACGGTAAGAGTAGTAATCTGGTCATTGCAGAGACTCTGAATCATTTCCAGCACCACTGAGGGGTTGAAAGCTGTCTTCAAGAAGTGACTGAGGTCCTGAGAAAGACGAGAGTATTCCTCTTCCCCGGGGCGGTACGCGATTTCGAGAGCAACGGTTGCAATCGTCGCCTGGGCGTCGCTGAGGCCACGGCGTAGAAGCGAGACGTGTGGGTGGAGTTGACGGCTGTCGCCTGTCTCGTTTGAGGCAGAGATTTTCTTTCCACCCTTCAAGATATTGATCCAAGAATGAAGGAGTATTTCTTGACTGATACGCTTTTCATCCTGCTGAGCATAGAGCAACAACAGCTTTCTTTTCTCCGTTGGGTCCATGGCTTCAAGGTGCCCCGCAACCCAACCTTGTAGTACACCCATGGCCGCTCCAAGTTTAGCCACCTTGACGAGGTCCGCATCTTCTGGAGCTTCGTTAAGCACGGAGCTGCATGCTTGGATCTCATCGAGCAAACCCGCCACGTCAGGCGTCGCGCTTTTATCGCGGATGAAGGTCGTGAGGCGGCACAAATCTAGCGCCAAATCACTGCCCCTCGTGAGTTTATTAGGATCCATTACCTTTCTGATAGCGTGCGTCAAGTTTTTGCAGAACATCGCAACGGTTTTGGAAAAAACAACAGAAGGAGACATTGCGGGGTCAGCAATGACAGGCCAGTTGGTCCAGAGTGTTGAACGCTCATCTTGCAGTTGAGAAGCTTTTTCTGCGTGCACGCCCACTTGCAGCATCTGCACGGCATCCTTGTTCGAGCCGAGAGACAAGATACTGGACAGCAGACACTGCACAGGACTCAGCACCGCCCAAGATGCAGTCTCGTGAATCTTGGCTTCCACTTCGACTTGCTGAGGCTTTGTCGCTTTGTGACGGTTAGACCCGCGACACAACCAGTCACGGACGCTCCGACAGGCAGTGGATGTGGACAGCAGAGTGTGGAGGTGAGCACGCACCCAGCCTATACTTTTTGGTTCTCCGTCGAGGAGTTCAAGGGGTCCTGAGGGCGCAGAGTTCAACAACTCCTGGAGATGAGCGCGCTGCTTATGGGATCTCAAACGCTGGTCAATGAAAAACTGCGCCAGCTGCTGAGACGTAAGCAAGTCCAGCAGCGGCCAGCTTTGCATTCGCAAAGCAGCTTTTTTGTTGTTTAGGGCAGCTGCTGAGCCCACTTCTGAGGTCTCGTGAGCAGCGTCCATGAACTTCTCGATCTCGCGCAAGCGCTTCAACACTTCCTTGGGCGCGATCCTAGCTCTTAGGAAGTCCGAAGCAAGGGTGATGAGCCGACTTTTCGCGTTAATTACGTCACGAGAAAGGAGCAATGAGCATCGAGACCTGTTACGAGCGTTGGGGAGAAGACGTTCGCTGAGCCTGGCAAGAAGTAAGTGTGCTTCGGCCATGTCTTGTGTTGGGAAGGCGTTGGGGTGAGGAAGTTGAAGACTGAGTTGAGAAGCGAACTCGTGCACGGGGCCACAGTTCACGGAAAAAACGCTCGTTAGTTTCTGCACTGTCTTGTTGAGCTTGTTGTAGCTCGCTGTCTTCACGATCCACTCAGCAGGAATATTTTTGAAGAGCCTGTCTTGGAAGACTTGCCAGTGCAGTACTACTTGCGGTAAAAGGAGCTTGAATAATGCAAGCGAGTCAGGGGCTGACAAAAGCTTGCTAAGACGATCATTCCAACGTAGAACCAAGCAGAGCTCCTCCCATTGCAAGTCAGAAAAATGGACTTGGTCAGAGGCAGCACAGAAATCCTCTATGAATGCATCAAGGCGCGTGAGGAGAGGCTGAAGGTGCGGAACACAGGCATGTGGTGCCAAAGCTTTGTCCAACTTCTTCTGACTGATGGCCCGAGAAACTTGCAGCACTGACTGGCCATCGTTGGATTTCTTCGCCATTTTGGAGGATGTTGCAGAGCGAACAAGAGTCCGCCACACACCTAGCAGAAGCCTGTTGGTCAAATCGCTGCTTTTCATGTCTTCGTAACTGGCGGCGTTTGCGTGGAATCGCGGGTCAGCGAGACATGAACTCTGTTGTTCCTCCTTCACACATAACTTGCCTGCCTTGAGGGCTTGGGCTACATCGCTCAACTCGGCGATGACTTTAATTCCGTCCTTTCTATCCTTGATCAATGACTTGGCACCATGCAGTAGCAAAGGCCAACTGCTGACAGGAAGAGAAGCAAGTGTGATAGTGAGCAGCTCAGGGGCTGCAATCCTCAGATCGGGGAAATTTTCAATCTGGGACAACGGAGCTCGCGCCCATACGTTAGTAACTTTATCGGGTGACGTGGCGCCGATGACAAGACACTGGAGGAAGGCGACGGTCTGCGTCACCAGGGAGGTTGCAGCTCCGTGTTGCTGTAACGCCCGCGTCTGCAGGGTTAGAGCCCCCAGCGGAGGCCAGGTCTTGCACTGCTGCAGGTGCTGCGTTTTGCGCAGAGAACGCTGCACCACGCACGCCATTTGCCGCTGCAGCTCCAAGTTGCCCTGCGTGCTGCACAGTCGATAATTAACGTACAGTGGAACTTCATACTCTGGTAACTAAAAGCACCTATATTTACAGACCTATAACCCATTATCAATGCTGAAGGTATCTGAATTCATAGCAACTAATGCTGCCATCAGTTTACAAATTGTTAAACCATTGTCCAATATATGCACACAGCTGTGTGATGTGCACGTGACGCTGTGTGATGTGCACATCATGACGATGTGATGACTCACCTGACGTAGCACTCTGTACAGGCGAGCTCCAGTGCACGGCTATCCGCTTCTCCCGCCTGCTGCAGCTGCACCATCAGCTGCGCCGCCTGCAGCAGATGGCCCAGGCTTGGCTGTACGTATGCTGCACAGACAGATGACTTTATTATGACAGACATATGGCTCAATTATGGCTGACATATGGCTAAACACTAAGGCAGATATATGGCTCTATTATGGCAGAAAGACAGCTTCATTATGACAGAAAGATGGCTTTACTATAGCAGAAAGATGGCTTCTTTGAGCTGACAAACGACTAAATTATGGCAGCCACATGGCTTTCATATGACTGACATGACTACATTATAGCTCTACGTACGCTGCACACACAGTAATTTTTATAAAGAAGGTACAGTACACATGTAAAGTACACGACAAAAGTGGCTGAAAATTATTTGTTTATGTTCAATGATTGAATAAAAATTGAATAAAAAAACTATTTATTCTGAAGTTCTTTGTGTCTTAATAAGTTGCAGACATTAACCATCACTGTTCGAGGTAGTTTACTACGAGATTACCTTGTATTATACATCAGTTCCTATTGCTTCATGCACAGTCCAAATAGGTCCCAAGAAGAAGTACCAGGAATAGGTCCCAATAAGAAGTACCTTACCTACGTACCAGGTGAGGTACGGTACATACCGATAGACAATATCGGGTACCAAAGTACCAATTAAGGTACCAACGTAACAATTAAGGTACCAGGCACTCAGCACCAACAACGTACCAGGTACGGCACTCGCCACGGCCGTATGGACGGCCACCAGGCAGTTCTGCAGGCCGGGGCACTGGAGGCCGTTGACCACCAGAAGAGCGGTCACGTCAAGAGCGGCCGCCTCCAAGGACATCTCCTTCGTGACGACCTCCTCCTTCGTCACGACCTCCTCGTCTCCTGAGTCAGAGGAGGAATCCCCATCGGTGGAAAGACCGGAGTCGACGCTCCTTGAGTCGTGTGGTGTGGCGGAGGATACGGTGGAGGATGCGGTGAAATCCTCATGGAAGGCGGCACTCTGCATCAGCGGTGGCACGAATATCTCTACGCCACGATTGCGCATCGCGCTGTGCGGGAAAATGGTGCATTAAAAGTTACTTTTAAGAGATACCAATGTGCACGTTTAACGTACGTATAGTGTTACAGTTACAGATAGAAGTGTCGGCGTTGAAGAAATAGGCCCATGGCCTATTTCTTCGCCACTGCACTACTTTCAAGTTTCCCAGTGGGTCGTGGTTTTCCTGGGTCGTGGTTTTCCTATTATAATCTTTACTGTCATAGTAGAATATTTATTTGCGTACATAATATTCTGTTGCTTGTTGATGTATTCAACTGGTTGTTAAAACATCGTATTGGTTCTTTATATATACTAGTGAATATTTAGAGGAAGTTTCAATGCACTAAAATAAAATGCAATTGTTCTATTGGATGTAAGGATTTACAGTTAAATGTTTAAATATTCTACTGGATGTTAGGATTTACAGTTACATGTTTAAATATTCTACTAGATAAAAGGAACTACTGATTCTTCTTGGAATTTTACCATTTACTATCGAATAATAAAAAAAATACTAGATGCCCCATGCTGACAAGACTCCAGGACTGACCGGGACACCTCCCCACAGGTGTGGTCCATGAGGAGGAACAGCCTGAAGTTGGGGTGGGGTTGTACGGAGGGCACGGCGCCCCCTATGACCCCACGCTCCCCCAGCAGGAGGCATCCACCAGGCTCTAGCAACGGGTTCAGGCGGTCCAGCACCGAGGCGGCGCATAGAGAAGCGCCCTCCACCACAACCCACTCGCCCTCTCTGATGGCCTGCACACAAGAGAACGGTCAAGTCAGCCACCAAGAATGCGGAAGTCTAGCCGCAGGCCACTGCCTTCTACAGTCACGGCTATAATAGCAATGCCTTCTGCAGTGGCGGCCATTATTGCAATGCCTTCTGCAGTGGCGGACATCATTGTAGTACCCTCTGTAGTTGCGGCCATCATTGCAATGCCTTCTGCAGGGGCGGTCATTATTGCAATGCCTTCTGCAGTGGCGGCCATTATTGCAATACCTTCTGCAGTGGCGGCCATTATTGCAATGCCTTCTGCAGTGGCGGCCATCATTGCAATGCCTTCTGCAGTGGCGGACATCATTGCAATGCCTTCTGCAGTGGCGGCCATCATTGCAATGCCTTCTGCAGTGGCGGCCATTATTGCAATACCTTCTGCAGTGGCGGCCATTATTGCAATAACCTTTGTAGTGGCGGCCATCATTGAAATAACAACTTCGAGGACATAATTTAAATTTTGAACGGAGAGGGAACTAGAACTTAGGAAATGAAAATTCGGATTTAGGTTTGCAGTATGTGATTATAATTAAGGATCATTATTCAAAATATGCAAAGCTACAATAAGAATAAAAACTAATACTAATAAAAACCGACAAGCTTTAGTTAATACATTTTTAGCTTAAATTAAAACACGCAATTGATAATAGGACAAAATCAAGCCACTCACCACGACGAGGGGCGAATCAACCCACTCGAAGATTCCTCCAGACGCTAATCCTCCTGCCTCCTGCACCACGTGCTGCAGATGCTGCACCTGATGCAGGAGCTGCTGCACACTAGCCTGGCAAGGCAGGAGCAGCTGCGTGCAGCAGTGCAGCGTCTGCTGCAGTAGCTGCACGAGGCGGTCGCACTGCTGCAAGAACTGCCGAGTTTCCTCGCTGCTGCTGCGCTCACCGCAGCGATCTGGCAACAATTAAAAATTTGAGGTAGTGACACTTCGAGGCAGAAAAGAGGTTATCACATAGTAATCTATACTGAAAATTATCTCAGAAGATAATCAAAACAAGTGTTCCAGGACCCAATCACAACACGTGTCCCAGTAAGTTAGTAACCCATCACAACAAGTGTCCCAGCAACCCATCACAAGTGTCCCAGTAACCCATCACAACAGGTGTCCCAGTAACCCATCACAACAAGTGTCCCAGTAACCCATCACAAGTGTCCCAGTAACCCATCACAAGTGTCCCAGTAACCCATCACAACAAGTGTCCCAGTAACCCATCAATCAAGTATCCTCACGCTGTTGTTGGGTGATCAAGTGCTTTAGATTGGCCAGCAGCAACTGGGTGTCGGGAGCTGCAGCCCCATCAGGAGGGGAACGCCCCTCCACCAGGATGTGCTTCACCACCAGGTTAACCAGGTCTCGGGTTGATTCAACCAAACCCCCCAGCTTGCGTCCGTGGTCAACCTGCATCGAGAACAAATGAGTTGGTGGTTCTACAATTATGTGATACGAGTTGACCAATCATATTTAAGTCTAAAACGATGTTGGCCTCATGGTGAGATAACTAATGTCCTTTATTTAACTTGCTTAACGAAGTGTATATATTTATCTCAAAGACCTTATGAAGTGAGGGTATCTCTTTCGTCGCCCGTATTAAGTGCGGGCTTTTTCTTTATCGACCTTATCAAGTGTAGGCCTCTATAACATATGCCTCAAGATTTCCATCTCGTTATCCACTGGCTCAACAGAAAAAAGTTAATCCAAAACACCTCAAAGGCCAATAATTCATATCTTCACCTGGCAAATAACCCACCTGCTCAAAGCCGCCCAGCAGTTCACCCACGTCCATCTGGGGCGAGAGCTGCACGGTGCGCAGCGGTGTACCGGTGAGTGCAGCGCACTGCTGAACCAGTGCACTCTTGCCTGCACCAGCTGCACCCACCAGCAGCACCAGCCACCCCATCGCGGTGCACGTGGCCACCTGCTGCAGCTGCACCAGCTGATCGCGAGCCACAACCTGCGCTCCCATGTCTCGACCCACCTGATTTAGGAAAATGGGTGATTTGGGGTAAGTGGATAGTTTGCGGTAAGTGGGTGGTTCTCAGGAACCACCAATTTAACTGGAGCTGGAACTACTGTAATGTAACTAGGGAACTACTGTAATGTAACTCGGGAACTACTGTAATGTAACTCGGGAACTACTGAAATGTAACTCGGGAACTACTGTAATGTAACTCGGGAACTACTGTAATGTAACTCTGGAACCACTGTAATGTAACTCTGGAACCACTGTAATGTAACTCGGGAACTACTGTAATGTAACTCTGGAACCACTGTAATGTAACAGCCAAGAGAATCGCGAGGCAAAGCACTCACCTGATGTGGAGCAGAACCTCTAGGGAGGCTGATGACCCCCACATGGAAGTGGGTGCTGGTAAGGTGGAGAAGCGGCTCAGGGGATCCTTCTGCGGCGTACTCAGGGAATACGGCGGAGAATGTGGCGTGTACGGCGCGTCGGTCGGAAGGCGTTCGCATCCTGGCAGCGTACAACAAATCGACCATCTGGCGGAGTGGCATGACTTGAGCAACATCGTCACGTGGCATGGCTTGAGCCACATCATCACTCGGCGTGGCATGGCCAAAGCGAAGCATCAAGTCGCACCATCGGAAAAGGTCACGAAGATTTAGTTCCCAGGGGCCTCCGACGACTCCAAACTCGCCTGTCTCGCAGGATTCATTTAGCCGTTTGTTCAGCTCGACCATCCTGGTGATGGTCTTTGGGTCTATTTGCGATCCATAAATGTTCAATAGAATGAATTCCAGGTCAGAGGATGAAAGGGGTTCGATGTGAACCTGCGTGAATCGGTTCAGGAACGAACGCGGGAGACCTTTACGGGCACCGCCTTGATACTGTGGGTTTTGACACGCGAATATTTTGGTGGTTTTGTGGGCCACTTTGAAGGTCTGGCCCAATTCTGGCACGAACACTTCCCCGCGGTGATCGAAACAAGCGTTCAAGCCTTCCAGCACCGATTGGGAGGCAAGGTTCAACTCGTCTAGAACCACCCATGACCCGGTTCTCAGTGCCTGAAGTAGCGGCCCGTCCCTCCATGCGAACCTCCCGCCACTGGCTCCCTCAACCGGCAGGTCAGCACCAAACAGATCACTCACGTCTGTCTGCTCAGATAAATTGATTCTCGTTATGTTGTTGTTCGAGGCTTTAGCCAGAGCCACCACGAGACTAGTCTTGCCCACTCCAGGGCTACCTTCCAGCAGGAGAGGTCTGCTCAGCTGCAGTCCTCGCAGCACACGTACCAAATTGATGCAGGTACGCGGAGCGAGGAACGAAAACTGGGCGTCTTTATACGCTCCACACTCCCCCTTTTCGATCAAGAAAGGGTCGATTCCGAATCTATGTATCTCGTCCACGAAGCGGAGGTCACTGGCACAAGTGTCTTCAAGAGTCGCGCGATCAGGTTTCCGGCCTGTCAGTTTCCAGACCTGCTGGTATAAGAAGTTCAAGCTGACGTTTTTCAGCTCTTCCCAGCCAGACAAGCCAGTGCCCGTAAGCCCAGAGCCTAGACCGTCGAGGAGCACCAAGCACGCACCGTGGATATAAGCCAGCCCCACATCCAGTCCGCCGCCTTCGGGCAGTGTCACCTTATTGATAAACTGCACCCAGGATATAATGTCCCTGATGCTGATGGTGCAGCGCTTGCCTTGCTCCGAACTAGTGAAAAGCTGCAGGAACTCTAACATTGCCGTGCCGATGCCAGACTTGCCGCTGCCGTCATCGCTCAGCACAAGTCCTTCCCTAACGTTATGCTCGACAATTGTTAGCACATCAGAGGAAGCTCGCTGAATCTCAATTTTTGGGCACCAGATTTCCGTGAACCTGTTGCGCATGGCGGGTGAAAGCTCTTTCTTGCCGTAGTCGCCGCCAGGGTTCATCGTTCCGACAAGACGGAACTTTTCATGAGCAACGACAACGTCGGTCTTCAGCACATCGCCAACATCACTTGAGCCTTTCTCTGCCAGTACCAGAGTTCGTTCATACTCTAGAACAGAGTTGAGTCTTTCCAGCACGCTGTCATCTGCAAGGGATATTTCGTCTGCTAGGAACATGCCACCGTCCCGCATCGCATGGATGAGAGGCCCATCAACCCATTCGAACAAACGATCGTCTTCGAGGTCACTTCTGTTTCTGACGGGTCGCAGACCCCCAAGAAAGTCAGCTCCTTCGGTATGCATGTGGCAGTTGACACTGTAGAGCTGTTGGTCCTCCTGCGCCGCGATCATCTGGCAGACTGTAGTCTTGCCACAGCCCGTCTCTCCTACTAACAGGACAGGTTCTCCGAAGCTCAAGGCCTTGGCCAGCAGAACGTAGAGGCGACGCATGTCGTCAGTGAAGACCATGTGCTCGAAGCCTTTCACTAACTCCAACTTCTCTAGGACCGCCCGAGTCACGGGCGAAGTCTCCTCGCTGAGCTTGAACAGTCTGTCAGGGTTGATCTTACAGCGCATATTTTCTTCAATGACTTCTTTGATGAGCTGATGTTCCTCTTCGTTTCTGACACGGCCGGCCAAAACGAGGTATCCTTCGTCGCCAAGGTGCTGCTCCCACTCATAAAACTGACCACTATCGTTGGGCTGCTCCGCAAGATGGTAGCGCTCGGCCCAACGGAAAAGATCGCGCAATGTAACTAGCGACTGCCGCCCTTGGAAGACATTGTCTCTGCCACGCCGCATCTGCAACGCCTGCAGCACTGACACCAGCTTCTTGCTGTGCTGCACTGACAAGCAGCAACGCTTGTGGATAATCTCCACCAGCTCCTGGCCGGGAATGTCGTCGAAGTGAAGCTCTATGAATCTGTTTCTGAAAGCTCTGGAGAGGACTTTGCGACCACCATACAGACCAGGAGGGTTCTGCGTCGCGAACAGCCTGAAGTTGGGATGAGCATGCACGGTCTCCTGCGTCTCGGGCAGGTAAAGTTCGCGGTTATCGTCCAGAAGCCTGTTGAGTGCCTCCAGCACGTCTGTGGGTGCCAGGTTAAGCTCGTCAAGGATTATCCACTGACCTTGACGCATGGCAGTGACAAGAGCACCTTCCCTAAACACCAGTTTGCCAGTCTCGTCAGGGGCATAGCTGCCCAAATACTCCTGGATGTCAGTGTGCTCGTGGTTGTTGATACGGATGCAAGGAACACCGCACCTGCGTGCCAGGTAGGTCACTAGAGAGGTCTTGCCCACCGATGTGTCTCCCTGAAGCAACACAGGGCTTCCATCACCCAGACTCACGATGCGCACCACACTGCGCAGGTTCCATTGGACGCTCTGCGTCAGGATGTACTGGTCATCTGATACGGGATCCAGCACGCCTTTATTAATCCAGTACCCTGAAACCATGACGTAGCCCTTAACGACTGTCCCCTCAGGTACGCTGCAAACATCACTGCCATCGTTGGTCTCCACAACGCTGCCGGGGTGAGGCAAGACCTTGCTGAAGCGGGCCTTGATTTTGTTGAACAAACTTGAGGTGTCAGGCAATGACTTGCACTTCTTGGGTACTATGAGGTACTGCAGGATCAGATTCTCGACGATAGGAAATGAGGCGCGATCCAGCTGCGTCAGGAACGACAGGCAAAAGCCTTCATACAGTGACCTGCGGGCAACAAAATATCAGCTTTAATATTATCATTCTCTTAACAAGAGAAAAAGTAGAATAACCAAGAGGCACACGCAGAATGTACACAATGAATGCACATTGCACACGCGGTCGTAATTTAATGTGTACGCGGCATGCGAGAAAACGCACGCAGAAAGCCAGCGCCGGTGCTCACCTGTCGAAGTTGTGCGCGGGGTTGGGGGCGGCGACAGCTAGAGCGCGACACAGCGTCCTGAGAGTGTAGTGAGGTGCCGCCCCCGTCGTATCTCCCAGCTCCCCCTTCACCGACGCCCTTCGACGCACCTCCTCATACAGACGGCGGATGCCCTGCACTTGCTTCGGAGTGGGGTTTCTCTACAAGAAAAAGTTATGACGCTTTTTGAAACTTATTCAGAAACATTAGAATTTGAGTTAGTACCTTACAACACGTGCGAGCAGGTAGTAAAATGTCGCAACAAGTTGAGATTGGTTACGAGTTACCACAATTTAATACATCTTACAATTTGAGGTACCAGTTCCGATTCGTTTTAGGTCGCAACATGTTACTACAATTTACTAAATCTTACAACAAGTTTAGGTGCATAGAACAAGTTAAGACCCCTCACAAGTTTTGGATAAACTCGGCAAGTCACGTCATAAAGAAGAGAGTTATGGAAAAAATGCAAGATGGGAAAGTGTTACAAAAATGTTATGGCGCGTAACGTTTTTCCACGTGTCAATGCTCATCATGTGCAGAGAAAACGTTCATCAGGTATTATGACACGTTATAACTTCACGTCAATAACCGGCAAAGTGCCACCCAACAAATAAAATAAATAACTCAGTAGACAATCCACGAACCTCAATGAGGTAGTCAGCAATAAGGGTCTCGAGGTCCTCCTTGTTGTCGAGGTCGTGCATGAAGAGTTCCGTGAACCTGTTCCTGAGCCCTGGCGGGAGTTCCTTCTTGCCCACGTCTGTGGCGGGATTCATGCACGCAAACAGACGGAAGTCGGGGTGGCGCACCAAGGGCGTCTCGTCGCCACGCTCCAGCAGCGTCAGGGACCCCGTCGTCGACTCCAGCAGACCTGCCAGACATTCCAGAGTCTCGGCCGTCGCCAGGTTGATCTCGTCCAGAAGCACCCATGCGCCTGGGGGTGGAGTACTCGTTACTATTGTTTGAGAAAATGTTAATAATACATTATTCCTTCAATATATCAACAGAAACAATCATGAATGGATTGCACGCTGCATGAAATATATAGTGTCTGCTGAAGAAATTTTGGCCATTATTGGACTAAGTTTGACAGCTATACAGGAATAACTTTAACCGTTATTGAGTTAACTTGAATTCCCGAGATGCCTTGGAAGAACATTATGGTGATCAACACAACCATCCACAAAATTATCAATAAAAACTCGTCACTCCACATTCAACCCAACGTCATAAAAACGTCGCCTGCAAAGTTCAAGGGTCAAACTCTAAAAAGGCAGCAAATTTCTGAAGACTTTGGTAAAAAGAATCAAGTAGTTGCCCAAAAATCGGCTCATAATAACGTCATCACTTGTACAAAGAAATGAAAACAGATACTTTTTACCTTTAGTTTTAATTGTATCACTAAACCGGCACCCACCCTCAGCTATAGCCCTGGTGAGAGCTCCCTCGATGAAGGCAAAGGCTAGGGCACTCTGACACTTCTCCACGTGGCCTTTGGCTTGCTCAAGCTTCACCCTGAGCTTTCCCCAGCGCTTCACGAGGTCTTGCTTTTCCTGCAGCGACTCCTCCAACTCCTGCTTCTCTTCAAGGGTTTCTTGTTTAGCAGTGGCCGTGTCAGTTTTTTTCTTCTTCTTCTTGGGTTGGGCAGATTGTTTAGAGACTGATTTAGTCAGCTGGCGAAGCGTCTTTAATTTGTCCCGCAGTTCGGCGTCTTCCTTATGGAGTCTTTCAAGAGCGTACTTTTCGGCCCCAAGCATGAGCTCAATTAGGACTTTCCACGACCGTTTCCCATAAGCCGCCATGATGTGGCGAAGAAAATTTGTTTTCTCGGGCATTGTGACAGCAAAGACCTGTTCAAATTCCTCCCTGAGAGGGAAAAGAATGGTCTTCACCTCGACAGGCTTGAACCCTCCAAGCAAATCGGTGGCGTCGCTCTGCTGGTTCATATTGATCACTTTAAGCTTGTGATTAGTTTGCTGTGCGAGATACTGCACAGCTGTCGTCTTACCCGTGCCCGTCTCTCCCACAATTAAAACGGGTTCTTTGTTGCTCACAGCGACAGCAATACGTTCCAGCAGCAGGCAACTTTGACGGGTGAAGCTGAACGGGGTATTTTTTTTGGGTCCTGATACAAGGGCTGCTACAGACACAGGAAGTTTAGCGAGCTTGGCCCTTTCTCCCACACGCACGAAGGGCCCCATCAAAGATACGGTGGGTTTGTAGCTGTGACAGAATTGTGCCGCGACGCTCGACGAGAGATTCAGGTATCCGGCAATCTGCTCGGCAAACGTGTCGCGAATCTCCGTGTTGGGAACCGACGCGCAGAAGCAATCCAGGGCTTCCTGTGTACAAATCAGCACATCAAATTATTCAAATCAATAGCAAGAAATATTGTCTCAAGTTCATTAAGTAGAACGCTTCCCGGGTACAAATCATGGCGTCAGTTATAGACCCAAACGATGAAGATAATCATGATGGAATTCCTAATGGGGGAACTCAAAGTCATAATACCTGAATTTATACGCAGATTGCCGGGTAAACTCTTTGGGTAACTGGTAAAAAAGGGTAAAACTAAGGCCACTTGGCCGTTTAAGAAAATGGTCCACCGCACGTGGCCGATTCTACCCCACCAGTTCAGTTAGAGAGCATGAAATAGGTCTCGCATGCTATGGTGGTTGGATTTCCCCAAGTGTATGCCAGAGCTTACGCGAGTTGCTTTGACAGAAATCCAGCCACCAGTTAGTTTTTCGCTTCTTTAGTTACTCGCTAGTTAGTTAGTCTAGTTTAGTTAGTTAGTTAGGTTCCTAATGGTGGGAACCGCAGATGCAAACCTGGAAGGCGAGGTTGGCCAGCTGAGCTCCTTCAAGATGCAGGTTAGCATTGATTCTTCCTGCCCATTTGAGGAGGTCCCTGAAGCAGAGCAGGCGTCCACTCGCCCTAAGGGCGCTCACGGCCGTAGTGCCCTTGAGGGGCGCTGCTATTGGAGACTCCGAAGACTCCTCAACAGGAGTGACATCATCTTCAACCAGTTGGTCGGGAGCCAGTGTTAGGTAAACGGACACAAGTCGCTCTGAGATGTTGCGCAGTCTCGGGAACCTGCAACGCAATATTATCATCCATTAATGCTGGTGATTACCCTAATCGTGAAAAACCCAAACAGTAGTCAAGAACTGACAGCGATAACAAAAAATTATAAATTTATACCAGATAGTATACTATTGGTAAAAGAATTTTGACGCAAAGAGCTCTAGAATAAGCATCATTTAGAATTGCGATGGAAATAAATGATGATATTATCGTGATACCATACAAGAAGAGTGAAAATCTGCACGCACTGTTACCTCGCAACAAGACTTGCCAATTAATTCCGTCTCTTTCCCACGGAAGCTGTTCTCAAGATTCCATAGAATTAAAAGCTTAGCCCATCTAACTATTTCAATGCAGAAAACTTCAAAGAATTATAAGCCCATAGCCAGCTTCAACACGGTTAAGGGCGGCCATGTTGTATTCAGGGCGCATTTCATACCGCGCGACCCACCGGTGGGTCATACCGCACTCAATGTGTTAATACGGAAAACCGATTCATGCGTTTCACACAAGTAGTTAGCAAGGATCTCTGAGGGTCAGTATAAGCTAGGGATTAAAGATGGTGTGTGCCGGAGTGACTTTGCCTTTCATTTGGGTAACTCTGACAAATATATTAGGGTAACTTTTACAAATACATTGGGGTAATTTTGACAAATACATTTGGGTAACTTTGACAAGTACCTACATTGGGGTAACTTTGACTAATACATTGAGGTAACTTTGACAAGTACATTGGGGTAACTTTGACAAGTACATTGGGGTAACTTTTTACAATTACATTGGGGTAACTTTGACAAATACATTGGGGTAACTTTGACAAGTACATTGGGGTAACTTTTGACAACTACATTGGGGTAACTTTGACAAATACATTGAGGTAACTTTGACAAGTGCATTGGAGTAACATTGACAAATTCATTAGGGTAACTTTGACAAGTACATTAGGGAAATTTTGACAAGTACATTGGAGTAACATTGACAAGTACATTGGGTTAACTTTGACAAGTACATTGGAGTGGAGTAACTTTAACAGTTATTGAGGTAACTTCAACATTAATTGATGTAACCTCAACACCCGAGATGGCTTGGAAAAGCATTAAGAGGCCCGTTCAACGCGCTCAGCCGCAATAGTCGTCTATGGGGATTCTTAACTATGAATTCGACAGATAACTCTCCTCATAAATGAGATAAAAATTTGAAATTTGGAATGCTATCCTGGCTAATTATTTTCAATCTGTGGACACTAAGATAAATTATGTAAACTTTGTATTACCAGTGTTATCGCTAACGAAAATTTTGAACCATGAGGATCATAAAACGAGCGACTTTTCTAACATTTTCGCGATACCAGTTTGTTTAACTCGTTATTCTTCATTGATCGCTATACCAAGCATTTCTGAATAATTTTTCTGGTGGTAGTTATATTCGTTTTTAACAACAGGTCCGTGAATTTTCCGTAGATTTAATCGAGATTTG
>NW_025937404.1:431651-433571 GCF_000764305.2 Hyalella azteca | reverse complement strand
CCTCTCAAGAGAGCGAATGTGTGAGTGCGTGTGTACATGTAAATGCGTTAGAGGAGGTAGTTGTAAAGTCCCCAACCGCTGCCTCCTCCCTACGTACCCCCGCTTCCCCACTGTTGAGTTCCTCTAAACCAACCCTCCTGGCCGCATGGGGAGATTGTGGTGAGGTGCAACGCTTGAAAGCTGGCGGAAAATATTCAGTTACACAGTGGTCTATATTTACCGTGTCGGCATTCTTCTTGCCAAATATTCTTCATTGTCCTAGGGATGATATTAGAACTAAATAAAAAATTATTGTTCGTCAATTCTTTAACGATTTATTAATGGCAAATAGTCTATAATAGTCACACAAGTACTATTTGTACGATTATGGTCCTTTAAATAATAGCTGTCGTCAATTCCTGTGAAAAGTTATATGAGAAACAAAACAACCTGTAACAGTACAGGGAAAGCGAAAATGGGGGATGGAGCCTCAAGCTTTTCTAAACCTGTGCCAATTCATTCAGGAACTCGATAATTATCTACGTAACTTTTAGGCGATGATAGTTAACATATGACAATATAAGACCTGCATGCCATAAGTGTTATGTTACGTGCATATAATATCCGGCGCAATTTATTCGTTCACCAATCAATCGCTTTCCCTTCCCTCCCCATGAGTTCCTTGCCACCATAACTGTGCTGCCAGACCCCATGCCTTGCTGCCGAGAAAATTTTACACCGAGTTTGGCCGGTACGCTCGGAGAAGACTTCGCCTGTCTTTGATGCAGGCTCTTAAGGTGAGTCTAACCAGCATTAAAACAAAGTAATCCTTCCCAGCCGCACCTGGAGTCGAGGACGCGGATCATCTCACTCCTGGTGAGGCGCCTGAGCAGCACCCGGCACCAGAGGGCATCCAGGCGCTGACCGGGGCCACCCCCCACACGGCGCCCGTCTGACGTCAGGCGCCGCGTACCCAGCAGCCTGAAGTCGCGGTGGGCCTTCACGGCGCCCGTGCCTGCGGGGGAGGGAGGGAGGGAGATTAGCATTGCAGAGCGTAAGGGAATAACAATTGCAATATGCAATGACATTAGCTTAGCAGAAGGCAACGAACATCAGCACCAGCATTAACATTAGCAGTGCAGGAAGAAATTAAATTAGCGTCGCAGGCGGCAATGATGTTGGCATTGCAGGGGAAGATGGAATAATATTGGAGCAATAATTAGAATGCGAGCAATAATTGAAGCAGTGTATAGTAACTGTGATAATCTACGAAGTTTACAGTTTCAGTGAAAATTAACGCAATGTACAGTAACCTTGAAATTAGCCAAATGTTCAGTAATTGTAATATTACTAACTGTTACAATCGCCGCTGTTTACATAACTAAAATGTGTAGTAATTGTAATAATTGACGCCCTAAGAAATTCCATTAATTACGACGATGTAATGTAGTTACTATGTAAAAAGCAACTCATTCCACAGCCCCCAGTCTGAGGGGCGGCACCAACCTGGGACGATGAGGACGCGTTTCTGCAGGAGGGACGTGATGACGGCCACCACGTCAGGCTGGGCGGCGTCCACGTCCTCCAGCAGCAGCCAGTGGCCCGCCTGGACGGCGCGCGTCACCGTCCCTGGCGTCCACACGAACTCCCCGGGGGTCGCTGTGCACCGGTGCGTACCCAGCAGGAGGCGCGCGTCCCCTTGCTCCCCCAATTGAACCTGTGGGGGAAGACGGGTTTATTAGGGTGATGGGTCCTAGTGTCACGGGGCTCTAGTGTTAGGGGGCTCTAGTGTTAGGAGGATCTAGTGTTAGAGGGATCTAGTGTTAGGGGGCTCTAGTGTTAGGGGTATCTAGTGTTAGAGGGATCTAGTGTTAGAGGGATCTAGTGTTAGGGGGCTCTAGTGTTAGGGGGATCTAGTGTTAGAGGGATCTAGTGTTAGAG